>NC_061862.1:152155093-152470342 GCF_907164915.1 Impatiens glandulifera
GGAATTTAAAATCTTACAACAATATATAACTAAACCCTAGTTAAAGAATATGAGAATTTAATAAAGTAACTATATTTTTTTAAATTAGGAGCTAAAATTAATTTACACTAAATATAACTAAGAAATTGTAAAAGTATATATAAATAAATACAAATATAACCAACCACATGAATTATAACCATATAAAAATAATTTTGAACAGTCCACTTTAAAGGTTTGAAAAGATTGTTGAACTAATTAATTATTAATTAAAAAGAAATTGTAAAGTGATTTGTGGCCATATATAGTGGGGGTCAAAAGGAATTATCCAGAACATGTTATGCCGGCACCTCACAAAATGGGCACTCCAAAATAAACTTCAAAAATATTCTCAAAAGATATTTTTGTTTTCTTAAAAAATCGGTCATTTCACGTAGCAAATATACAATTAATAATTTTCAAATATCTCATCATTTTCGTAGGTGTCAATCTCCATTACCATATATTGAATTGTAGTTGAGCTTAGACAAGTCTATTGCATTAAATGAAAGAAACTATGACTTAAATAAATTCAAATCCCGATCCAATTAGTTAAGAATAAGAAAAATGAGGCCAGATGAGGTCGGAAATTGAAAAAAAAATGTTACTTTAAGATAATCTAATTCGCGAACTTCATAAAAGTTTGTCAATTATTGAACCAAACAAATCGAGAAAGGAGAAAGGATTAGGGTTAGGAAACGTACAAATAACACAAAGTTTATAAAATTCACATCGAAGTTAATGTTCAGTCTCTTAGATTCAGGTTTTCATATGACTAGAATGCAGAGATTTTGAAACCTGAGTGTATGATAATCCTGATTGAATGAGATATTCAATTTATATTTTTTATTTTCATGCTTTGGATGAGATATTCAATTTATATTATTTATTTTCATGCTTTGAATGTATCAATTGTTGTATTTTAACTTATTAAAAAACACATCATAACTTTTATTATATTAAATTTTTATTCATTTGTTTATCTTTACAAAAAATATCTATACGTGTTTCTTGCCATAAATATTATATATATATAGGAGACATGATCACCAAATCTCATGAATAATCTATTTATTCCTTCTTGTGAAGCCTACAATTATTCTTAGACTATGAAGTAATTTTATTTCAAAACACTTCTTTTTACATTGAAGTTTACTCTCGAAAATATCAAAACATTAGATCTTTCTCATCAGATCTAGATTCTAAATCTACATCCGAATAAGATATACACAAAAAAAAAATGTTTTAAAAAACAAAAAAATGTTATGGAAATATGAAATATGTGTTCTAAATTGGGTCAAATGTGCTCTCTTTGTGTACACAATTAGTTAGCTAGTGGAGTTCCCACTCCATTCTCAACATGCCTACAGTCTACATTGTTTTATCACATATTGTGGGGGGCGGGGAATTATTTAATGTTAAGGGGATAGGCACATTTGCCTCCTGCCTTTTGGACCACTTTTATCCTTTCAATTAATTATGAAAAATATATAAAGCTTAAATGTATTCTTCAAAGTGGTCAAAAACAGTTCAATGCACCACCAGTACTTACATCATTTTTTACCTTAATGAAAAAGATTTCAGTATTCTCGGACAACCAACGAATATGATTAACGTTTTCGTTTGTATAGAGCCCTTAATGAAAAAATGTGCTTTGTCTCAACATGTCTTACTTCAATTCCGAAGATTCATTCTTTTGATCGAGGATCAAATTGAATTATAGTTAAAAATTTATTCATTTAATTTATTTGCCTCACAAGCTTTCTTCTTCACACATTCAATATTCTACATCACAAACCATGACAAACAAAAGGATGCCAAAATTTCACAAATGTCAACCAAAATGATTGAGCCTTCCTTTATTGCCTCACTTTCTTTTTTCTTTCTTAATAAATATCAGTATAAAATAAGATGCAAAAAAGCAATAAGTACAAACTATATATATACAAAGGAAAATTAAGTAAAAGATAAGCCCAAGCAAACAACTAAGAATGTCAAAAAGTAAGACAAAAATTAATGTATTTCGAGCTCGTCGAACATCTTCACAATAAAATCGAAGTAAAATGTCGGGACTCCAGAGTCCACATCAACGAGAGTCAAGGGTACTATAGAACTCATTGCAACAACCTTATCCGGTTGTAAAAAGTTATTTTCGCTACAACCAAATGATAGACCATAACATAACTAAAATGGGAATCGAGCCATGATCTGATATGATGACATGTTTGCACCATTCATAACAAGCCTTTAATGGCTCAATTTTAAGCATATTGTAATGATAATTATATTTATTATGATATTCTGGCTTTAATTAAAAAAATGAAATATATAAATATTTAGGTAACATTGAAATATATAACATTTATTTAAAACTAGGAACATGGGAAAAAGGCTTACACAAATAACAAAACATAGGTTAGCTTAGATAAGCAAACATAAAACTAGGATAGGGTTGACACATATGTCTACTTGTATCTTTTCCAACATCACTTCTCAAGGAAAGTTGATTTTTTTTAATATTTTATTCTACTAAATTAAGTTTTTTACTCTTCAATAAATTATTAATATAATTTTGCTGACTATAAAAGTATTATTATTAAAGTGGTTAATTGTATATAAATTAATTATGTCAGTTTGAAATAAAGCTAGAGAAAATAGTCAGAAGATAACTGATAAGTTAAAAACAATAACAAAATAATTTTGAAGGACTTGTTTGGTTTGGAGTTATACAGAAATGATCAAATAATTTAAAAATAATATAGTTTGATGAAAGATGATTATTTAATATTATTTGAGTTGTAGAAAATAATAATTAAATATTATTTAATTGTTTCTAAAATAGTTCTAGAACAGTGACAGTTAATTATATAACTTCTAAAAACACATCAGTTAAGATGTTAACTGCTCAATCTGTTCTAATTTTTTTATTAGTTTATTGAATATATTTTCTTTGAAAAAGATCAATTTATATTAAAAATAAAAAATATTTAAACACAACGAAAAAATATTAAATGAAAATAAAAAATAAAAAAAAAACGGTACTTAATAAATTATTGAGCCCGTAATTACTCGAGAAGACCAATTACAGATTAGTGGTGTAAACTAGTCGAGTCGAGTACCATACTACTCGGACTCTACTCGAATTGCATTGTAAATACTCGAATTCGAACTCGATTAAGTATCAAAATTTATACTCGAACTCTGCTCGATTACAATTCGAGCTTGAACTCGAAAACTCGAAAATTATATTTTATTAATAAAATTATAATTTTAAACTAAATAATATCTCAAACATAATATAATACATATTTCACAAACTACATATATAATCACAACATTATTTATGAATAAGAAATATAAATATTCATCACATAATTTAATGATAATAATTCAATTATAAATATTTTATTTAAAAGTTATAAACGAAAATAAATATTTAAAAGATGTTCATCACCAATACGATGCACTTTCATATAATGATATTCAAATTTTACAAGATTCAAAATATGAAATAGTGAAAACAATGAACAAGATGCTTCGTTAATAGCTAGTATAATCCAAAAATAGATGTTTTAAGGTCTTTTGATTTGATGGAGAAAGAATCTAAAAGATGATCGAATTAGAAGAAAGAGAGGGGTTTGGTCATTTCAATTAAAGGAGAAGAGAGAGGGGTTTGGCCATTTGAAAATGGAAGGAGAAGAGAGAATTGATTGTTTGGGAATGGAAGGAAGAGAAATCGGGAATGAAAGGAGAAGATAGAGATGTATTTGACTGTTTAGAAATGGAATAGGAAGAGAGATTTAGGGTTTGAGAATGGAAGTTATGGATTTTTTTTTATTATATAATAAAATATAAAATATATGTAACAGGCTACTTGCGAGCTACACGAATAACAAATATAAAGCTTGAGCTCGATTTTATGATTGAGCTATTCGAGCTCGGTCAAACCGAGTTCAAGCCGAACTTTGATCGAGCTACTCACGACTTACGAGTGACTTGACTCGTTTACACCCCTACGACATACTATACTGTATTTCTAGAACCTAGAAAGCGTCATAATAATAGCATTATGAATGATACACATCGAACGACTACGATAATTGAAATTTCGACAATTTCTCTCCAACTAGATAGTCCACCAAAACATAATTGGGATGGTAACCCAAATATGTTGATTAAGAGGTTTTTATTTTCATTTCAGCCGCATCAATCTAAACTTCTCAGTAACTACCAAAGACTCGGGCATCACTCAATGAATTCCAATAATACTCCACTAAAGACTCCAAAAAAGTAATCACCCATCGACAATACAAAAATAAGTGAGTTGACGATTTAACCTTTTCGTGACACATACGACTAACCATAATATGATATTTTCTCGTGCACATACCATCCTTAAGAATTTCACCGTGAATAACGTTTTATCCAAAAGACGAGATATTTGACTCCCAAAGTTTTTATTAACAAAGTTATATGAAATCATCTTAACACAACATGTATAAATGTTTCACATGGAAACTATCAATATCTTGCCAAAGCATAACGTCTTGTTTAGACGGAGACATTTGTTTGTGTCATACCAAAAGAAAAAATCTATTATGGGACGAAGTTTTCATAATGTTTAATCTCCTTCTATATCTAATTCGACTAGCAAAATAATTAGACCGATGATCAAACATGTCATTAACTATGACATTTCTACATATAGAAATAGAAGCAAGCTCATGACACGTCATAACAAGACTTTTGACACTACACATAATGTCGTCCCGAAAACTAATCAAATAATCATCCCTCACAATGAATCTAGTCTGCTCATGAATATTTTTTTACTTAGAATAAATTTCCTTCCAAATGTTATACCCTACTGAATAATTAGACATTTTGGTGAACCAACTACATCAATCATTACCATACGGTTTATACTTACATCTGATTATCGATACACAATGATTATTCGGTTTCGTTGCAAATCTACTAAACCATTTTCATAAAAGGGCCTTACTAAATGAAATAAGATCTCGAATATTCATACCTCTTTAATCTTTAAAACATTTAACATTATGATCAAAACAATGAATTATAAGATTTCATACAAACTTACACATTATTCTTTTTATAGTAGTCATTTGGTCCGTGTCTTTATTATTAAATATTATATATGAATAAAAAAACATGAAAAAGAGAATAAGATGAAAACCGAAAATATATATTTCTCTAATTGAATTAAGTTTTTATATATATATATATTAAAAAATTCATTTCATTAAAAAAAACATCGTTTAAACAAAATGACAAATTTGCAAAAAAAAAAAAATAAATAAAATAAAATAACACCAACACAAACAATACAACATAAATATTTAATATATATATATATATATATGATAATAGAAAGTCAAATTAATAGGTTTGTCTTTTTAAAGAGTACTAAATAATATATATATATATATATATATATAAAGTGAAACACCAAAAATAAATATTTAAAACAAATCATAATATCATTTATAATACACAGCTACCCTCAATCTTAATAGTCTAAACTATTGGAAAAAATTTCAAATACAAACACATTAATTTAATTTAAAAAATACAAACATTATTAAATTGCTTCATAGTTTCTTATGCCAATATTAACCAAATATAGCTAAAAAATATTAAATAATTTTTTTAATTTTAAAGGCCTAAATTCCAATTATAAGTAAATAAAAGCTAAACTTAATTAGCATGATTCAAAATAATATTTTCCACCTTTATAATAAAAAGTTTTTATTTAAGATCTTTTATTACTTTGTTTATCTTGTGAACTATCTTAATAAAATTATTTTATATTTTTAATATAACAAACTAAATAAATAATTTATTTTTATTCCTAGGCACACGTGTAAATCTATATTAGAACTGAGTTGGACTTAAGGCCATTTTGAAATAAATAAATATTTTTTTACAATAAAAAGTTTACATGTACTCTAATTTTTTAATTCTTTTTAAATTTAATTCATTATTTATTTTTTTAATTTAAAAAAAATAGACATAACACAAGTCTATGTACTCGTTTTATCCCTAATTCTCACTTATTTTCTTCAATTTCAATTTAAAATTTATTTTTTTAAAACTTCTTAACTCTAATTCCTCCACGTATACAACCTCTTCTCCCTCCCCCACATACAACCTATCAACCTTCACATGTCTGGTAAAAAACACAATTTCAAATATAATTTCGAAAAAAAAATGGAAACATTATATATTTACAGCTCTACTCCCTTTATTTATTTATATATATATATATGGAATGCTTTACAATGTTTTCATAAGAGAGAGAAAAGAAGAAATCAAATATATGGCTTCTCATGATTTCTCCTTCATCTTCTACATAACTCTGTTTCTTCTATTCCATGGAAATATTAATGCTACTTATGACCGTATGTCTTAAATATAAATATTATCATATATTATTATTATTATTATTTTATAATATATAATTTCTTTTTGAAAAAAACAGAGGTGGTAAGTCCTGGATTCTCGTACAGCGGCACCAACGACGGTCCGGGCAAATGGGGAAATATAAACCCGGCTTATGTTAAATGTCGGACCGGAAAAACACAATCGCCGGTTGATATTGTCGTCAATCAAGCAGTTATTAACAAGTCCTTGACCTCGTTATCAACGGACTACTTCCCTGTCAACGCTACTCTTATCAACCATAAATTCATTATCGAGGTTTGTTTTCTTTTTCTTTTTACATTTAATAAAGTCAGCTATTTGAATATTAATTATACCACTATTTCATCTTTATTTATTTATTTATCACTAATAACTTTTTAAAAGATTATTGTATATAACTATGTTTGTGCTAACTTTTTGAGAAAAGTAAATACATATTTAATTATTTTCATTAGGGATGATTCACTACTAATCCTAGGCCTTGGCCCTACCTATGTATACGAAATTATATTGTTTTCTAGTTAACACTTTTTTTTTTTACTTTATTACATAAATACAACTTAACAGGGACACTTTATTTACATAATAGGTCAATTAGCTAAACTAATTTTTAAAAAACTATAATTTTTGGATTCGATTCATTTATATTTATTGGGATCATATTAGTGCAGCCAGGGTTCTCCGTAACAAAAATTCCAAAAATCCCGTGTCATCTCAAAGAAAGGGTTAAAATTGTTTTTTTTAAGCATTATATCCCACCTTGTGAGGGACACCGAGAGATTTTGGTCACGGAGGACCTGGTTGCATTCTAATGACATAATTCTCGTAAAATATGGCATTGTTTGGATTTTGGTTGGTTATTTAAATTAAATTTTTGTATAAATATATAATATATAATGATAATAATTTTAAAAAAAATAAATTGATGTGACGAAAGAGAAAATATGCGAAAAAATGGTTAATTATTTAAAAATGATTTAAATAAAAGGTAACCAAATCATATTTAAGAAGTACAAGATTATGATTCATGTGTGTGTAAATAATTATTGAATTAATCAAAGTACATGAAAACTTACACTAATTAACTCTATGATTTAAAACAAGATTATTACTTTTCAAATGATCAATATATTTATAATTAAGTATGAGTTTAAATTAATTGATATATATCAAACCAAAAAAATAATACTATAAAGACATTCATAAAGATAATTAAATCTGTCTTTAATGAGGCAATTATCAGAAATTATGTTGTTAAGTAATATTGAGTATTTGCAATAAGTGTGCAATGAGGTATATAATTAATTTAATTAGTACAATTGATTTGATCAAGATATATAAGTAAGCAACCATTATTTTACAAAAACAAATGTTCTCTAATCATCTTCCATCACACTTACTATGCTCCACCAATTTAAATAAAGTAATTTAAATAAAGTGTCACATAAATAACTATATATGTTATCTGTGGATTAATGTCCCTCACATTTTATTTTCGTCTCTTTTGCTTTTGAATTGTTGTTTTTTCTTTACAAAGAATCCTACTTTTAATGGATTTTTTTAATTATTTATAATTTTGATATTTAAAAAAGAAAATTGAATTAAAATTACCCTCTTAGGTCTTTTAATTTTTTTTTATGCCTATGTTAACTCATGAATTATTTTGTTTTAGATATCATAATATATATATTCTCAAAGTGATTATGTATAAAAGAAAATAATAATATATATTAATTAATTAATAGTAATAATTGAGTGAATCCGTGACTGATTTGTGAAAATGATATTACAATGAGGATAAGTTGGCTGCATCTATCATCTACTTTTGTCATCTTCTTGATGTTTCCACTTTCTAAGGTTCTCCATCTCCTCTTTATTTTATTTATTTCAATTATAGTTAACTAACTAACTCAATCATAACATCTTCATTTAAATAGGGCAATGATCAATGAAATCTTGAGTTATTCTACTTTAAATAATAATAATAACAAATCGAGCATGTTTATTTATATGCTCCGGTCAGACGAGGTGTAGACATTCTAGTGGAGTGGAGTCCCGTACTAATTAATAAGTTATATGGATACATAATTATAAATGAAAGTAAATTTAAAAATATAGTCAATAGTGAATTATAATGTATAATTAAGTTGTAGTTGATTATTAATTTGTTGGGTTGTTCTTAAAGATAATGACAAGATTTGACAGCATTAACTAAAATACAATAATAATAATTTGTTAGGATTTAGAACTATATGAGTTACATTTTGAATGTGTGATGTGATGATTAACTATAGGTTGTTCACATTAATTTAATTGGTGTTTTGTTCTAACATTTGTCCATTGTGTTGGCAGCTTCTTCTAACATGTGTTTTGTTCTAAGAAAATGTTATTTTTTTTACTAATTATAATTATTTAAATATTACCTACAAACAACCCATTTTGAAAGAGTTTGCTGAAAAAAAAAATTAGTTGGATTTATTGACAAAGTCTTAAATTAAATTATGGTTGAATTGATAAATTAAGACTCTTTATCGGGGTAATTGGGATTTCGAAAATTTTCTTTTAAACTTCGTAATTTTAGCAAATTATAGTTAAAGTTATACAAAAATTAGATTTTTTTTAACGGTTTCAAACACGTTAACTTATTATCGACGTGATATAAATAAATAAATAAATAAAAGATGCATGTCTCTAATTTAACTACCAAATTTCATAGAGGTGAGAATTTTTGACTACCATTTTTTTTAGATTCAGTAATCAAAACCCTTATTTCTCTGAAATTCGGTAGTTAAAACTCTCATTTGTCTGAAATTCGGTAATAAAATTAGTGATATATATATTTTTTATTTATAAATTCTACATAAATAATAAGCGAGCGACCTTTAAAACTGTAAGACAAAATCTATTTTTATATAATTTTAACAATAAAGAGCATCAAATAATGATGTTTTGATAAAAAGAATCGAAATCTCAATTGTCCAAGGGAGCCCTAATTTCATATTTGGACCTTTAAATATATATTGAACTCTGATTTCAAAAAACTAGTAATATTATAAAATAATTTATTTGAAATAATTATTTTGATATTGATAATGCAGTTGCGTTTGGGAAATGCTGGGAAGTTCAATTTAAATGGCAAAGACTATACCTTGACACAAATGCATTGGCATACCCCTTCTGAACACAGAATCAATGGAGTCCAGTAATCTTAATTTTATTATTTATAAATATAAATGGGCTAAGATACAGTCCAATGGGCCTAAACCAATCCAAATTGAAATATTGCAGATATGGTGCAGAGGCCCATATGGTCCATGTAGCTGCCGACGGAAGTAGGGCGGTTATCGGAATCTTATACAAGATCGGAAAAGCCGATCCCCTCGTCGCTAGGGTAACCACCCACATAATACAAATTCAAAATGTATAAGAAAAAATTGTGTTTAAAATAACGATCAATTTGTTTGAGAATGTTTCAGATGCAAAATAAATTGGTTGAACTCGCGAATGAACAAGGCGGAGATATTGGCGTTGGGAAATTCAACACCAAGAAATTAGGAAGGAAGACTCGCAAATACTATCGTTACGTCGGTTCACTTACTACTCCTCCGTGTATCGAAGATATTAATTGGACTATTCTCGGCAAGGTGCTTGTTATAGTTATTTATTTGGTTCAAAAATAATATATAGAAATTGTTATTATTATTTTTGATGATATGTAACAAAGGTATATAAATGCAGGTAAGATCAATTTCTAAAGAGCAGATAAATCTTTTGGAGGCACCATTGGAAACAACATGCAAGACCAATTGCAGGCCGCTGCAGCCACTCAACTCGCGACATGTCGAAATGTACGATGAATTGGTTTGAATTAAAAAAAAAAATCTAAGTCAATTAAGTTGAATATAAGTATGAAACATAATGTATTATGGGTTGTGAAAAATAAATAATAATAATATGTTACTTCTAATGCATACATTAATTGAGTCAAAATGGTTATCATATTTATCTATTTTGTAGTTAAAAAAAAGTTATATATTACTTGCAAGGCTTTTCTTCATCTAAACCCAAAAGAAAGTTATATATATAAAGTTATGCCTTAACTTTATAAAATTGACCATTTATGCGTGTTTAGCAGTAATATATGGTTTGTAGCAATGAAATCTTGATTATTTAAAATTTTTAAAAAATTATTAAGAATGAAATTAAGACTATTATATATATATATATATATATATTTAAAGAGTCTTTATTTAGAAATAAATTTGAATCGAAAATGTTATTAAATTTATTAATATATATATAAAAGATATTATTTAATATGATAATTTAAGTAATAAAAGTTTATATTTAAGAGATTAAAAGTTACAAATTTAATTCTTATTTAAAATATTTTTAAGTTCAAGTAAAAGTCATACATACTTATTTAAAAAATAAATAAATATGAAAAGGTTGAAACACAAATATATCCAACTCAACATCTCACAATATCTAAATTATGCAACTAAACACACATATTAAAACTTTGAATATGAGAGGCTTCCAATCTCATAATATTTAACTCCAGGTTGAATATACATGGATAACTACATACGATAATTTTAACCCGCGATTTTCAATTCGAATTATCTCGTAAGAAATAATTTTTTCGTTTTACTGGTAGTTGACCGGGGATGGTACGGAGATTCTGTCCCGAACACTCTTATAAATATAACATATTTATTATTTATATTTTATAAGAATTTTAAATTTATTTCTTTATAATAATATAAAATTTTAATATATTACAATATATATAATATTAAAAAAATGTTTTTATAACTTAATTTTGTTTGTAGGGAGTAAGGTTTAGAGTTTTTCGAGAATATGATATAAAGGTGTTCTGTGACCTTTCCCGAAACGGAACGGAACGAGAAAGTTAATAAAAATAAATATATGAAGTAGAATGGTAGAGATGGTAAACACATCCCTCGTTCTCGAAATCCGCTGATCATCCCTATGGGTAACTTGTTTAATTTTATTTTTTAACACTTTTTAAAATAATATAAAGATATATAATAGTTTAGTGTTAAAATTATCAAAAGTATTTGTTTTTAAGTAGTTGAGTGTCTTCTTATGACTTTTTATGGGAAAAAATAGAAAAATGTAATAATAGATCTATAATATTGACCGCATATATATAAGATATTTATAACCCTTCATATATGTATAATTCCCATGCAGATTTCTATGTTTTCTTAAGAGAGAAAATACATATAAAGATCATCAACAACTAAATATGGCTTTACATTTTTTTACCTTCATTTTCGCAATAGCTTTGCTTCTCCTCATCCACGGAAACATTGTCAATGGCGGTATGTACATGCATGTATAACTTATTTGTTTGATCTCAATGACGATAATCAAATGTTTTTATCAAATGTCATGTAATAATGATATAACAGAGGATCACGGTCCTGAAATCTCGTACAGCGGCAACAAAAATGGTCCATATCAATGGGGAAGTATTAATCCAGCTTACCTCAAATGTAGGACGGGGAAAGAACAATCGCCAATAGATATTGTGGTCGATCAAGTTCTTATCAACAAGAACTTGGCGCCATTGTCAACCGAATATGTTCCCATCGTCAATGCTACTCTTATCAACCATAAATACTTCATTGAGGTCTCAATTCTTTTATTTTATTTATATCATATTTAAGAAATTAATTTATAATAATAATGCAGCTGCATTTGGGAGAAGGAAAATTCCATATAAATGAGAAAGAATACACATTGGCACAAATGCATTGGCATACACCATCTGAACATAGGATCAACGGTGTCCAGTACGTAATATATACCTTTTTTAGGTGTTAACTCGATATTTTAACATTTTATTTAATATATCGAAGATATGATGCCGAGAGCCATATGGTCCATGTAGCTGCCGATGGAAGCAAGGCAGTTATTGGAATCTTGTACAAAATTGGAAAGGCAGACCCCCTCCTCTCTACGGTATAATGAAATTTAAAGACACGAATAATGAAAATTAAATATAAATGACGAATTGGATCGATAATCGTTTTGTTTCAGATTCAAGATAAATTTGTTGAGCTTGCGAATGGGCACAAAGAAATTATAGAGGAAGAAGTTATAGACGTAGAAAAAATTGTACCTAAAAATGTTAAAGGCAAATATTACCGTTATATGGGATCCCTTACTACTCCTCCATGTGTGGAAAATATTACTTGGACACTTCTAGCTAAGGTAATTTTTTTTTTGAATATAATACCTAGGAAATTAATTAAATATTATTTTTTAAATATTTTTATTTCTTTTAAGTAACGAGAAGTAAAAATGCAGGAGAGATCAATTTCAAAAAAGCAGATACAAATTTTGAAAGGACCGTTGGATTCAAAAAGCAAATCCAACTTCAGGCCGGTGCAACCAATCAACTTACGACACGTGGAAGTAAATTAGTTATAAATTTATTTTTAGTGGTTGTATTTTAGTTTAGTAAAATAAATTAAGGAAAATAGAGTATGTTAGTTAGTATTTTACTTCAATAGATATAGTGTAATAATTGGTTTTGCTATATGATCGTCTCTTTTAATAATGGTACATATTATATTTTAAATATTTTGATTAATCAAAAACATAACAAAGGTATAAATAAAATAAGACATTTGATAGAATAGTTAAATCTCAAGTTAATTATTAAAAATTTATAATCATAAAATACTAATAAATCTGATTTAGATAAAAATTTAAAAGAGTAAACTCTTACTGTTGTAAATTTATAATAAAAAAAAAAGTAGATTAAAATTTATAAATTAAAAAGTATATATTATTTACTTGTTATTATTTTTTAATTAGTTTTATATTTGTGTAAAAATGGTTAAAGTAAAAAATACTTGATCATTTATATAAAATAATGGAGAAATCACAAATTAATGAGCCTAATTGGAATTTTGGACCTCTTATTGTTAAATGTATGCAAAACCTATAATTTATCTTTAGTAGTTTCAAATATCGTTAATTTCAACGTGGCCATGCTCTTTCCCGAAAACATACAAAAGAGGAAAAGTCGAAAGAATATAAAATTGGTTGACAGAAAATGAATATGATGCAAGATGATAGCCTTCTGACTAAGATAGTAATTAGGTCTTAGAGTGAGGCAAAATAGCAAGGCCGTTTGGAACTCTCGCTCACAAAAAAAAAATAACAAAAATAATTAACTAACTAAACTAAATTATTTATTTTTCAAAAATATAACTTTTAATTTTTGGCCGGCCTTATTGTGGACACCAGCTAGATGAATTTTCATATTTTTTAAGAAATGGTCTTAATTGATGATGTCGTCGAGTAGCATATTTTGGTCCCTAATCATAGAAATTGATCACACATTTTTTTCATTAAAATAACATATATCTATTGTTTTATCGATAATCCAGAATTGCATGAAACCGTTACAATCAAATTCGATCAACCCCATCAATCATAATTGGAATATAAATTTTAATATGTGTGTATAAAGTTCTAATAATCAAACCAAATTATACCAATCTTTTAAGTTCTGAATCAGTGTTGGTTACAACAGCAAAACTATGGATCTTCTTAAAAATCAAAACCTGTAGCAAATCAGATTACAAATCGTCTATAACGATAAACAGATTACCAAGAACTGAAATAGCACAAAGCAATAAATGACAACACAATATACGTGGTTCGGTCAAAATCGACCTACGTCCACGGGAGGGATAAGTTTCACTAAATCAAACAAATGTCAATAGTAGAAACTTACATGCCCTGCTCTCAAATGAAAGAAGTGATTACACTAGGAATGATTGGACTACTTCACAATCAAAAGCTCCCCCAATCTCTCACTCTGGATCAGCCAAAAAACAACAAGAAGAAGGAAACCAGAAAACCCTAGATCTGTAATTCACTCTCTCTCTATTTGCTCTGTTATGAGAAAAATACCCAAAAAAAAAGTATTTATACTCTAACCCGTTTTCATAAAAGAAAATCCTGACCCGTTTACCCGGAATTTAAAATCCGCCCGCAATGGCAAGGAACACCAACAATTCTCCCCCTTCCGAGCCATGGGAGAATGTTGCTATAAACATTCATCATCGTGACGCTTCTGCCAGAACCATTCCGGCTTTGGCACAACATATCTCATGCTTTCCTCTTGGCAAGCCCTTTGTCATCATATCTGACCCGTTCTCATCTGTGTGCACTTTCTCCAAGTATAACTCCTTCTTCTCGAGCACTTCACGGATCCAATGGTACCTTCTTTGGATGTGTTTTGAACGTGAATGGAAACTTGGATTCTTGCTCACATGTATAGCACTCTGTGAGTCACTAAACACCACAAACATGTCTTGTGCAATGCCAATTTCTTTCAACAATTCTTTCATCCATCTCATTTCTTTACAACATTCAGTAATGGCAATATATTCAGCTTCTGTAGTAGACAAAGCAACACATTTTTGTAGACGAGACTGCCATGATACAGCTCCTCCTCCAAAAGTAAACAAATACCCTGAAGTTGATCTCATTGTGTTAATATCACCACTCATATCTGAATCAGAAAACCCTTCAACATGTGACTTTCCAGTACCATAACACAAAGCGTATTTGGAGGTCCCTCGAAGATATCTCATTAGCCACTTAACCGCTTCCCAGTGTGTCTTACCAGGATTTGAAAGAAAACGACTAAGTACTCCAACCGCATGAGCTATATCCGGTCTTGTACAGACCATTGCATACATCAGACTGCCTATTGCTGAAGCATATGGAACACTGCACATTTCTTGTCTTTCCTCTTCATCTTTGGGAGACATTGTCTTGTTTATTTTCAAGTGTGTAGCCAATGGACAAGCAACTGGCTTTGCCTTGTCCATACAGAATCGTTTTAGAATCTTCTCAATATATCTCTCTTGAGATAACCATAGCCTTTTCTTCACCCGATCACGAATGACCTGCATTCCAAGAATTTATCTTGCTTGACCCAAGTCTTTCATCTCAAAAGACTTAGCCAAATCCTTTTTCAACTTGGCAATCTTGAGCTTGTCTCTCCCAACAATCAGCATGTCATCAACATATAGGAGAAGTATAATAAAATCATTAGAAGCAAACTTTTGCACAAAGACACAATGATCTGTAGACGTCTTCATGTACCCATGGATGGTCATGAACGAATTAAACTTAAGATACCACTGCCTTGGTGCTTGCTTCAAACCGTACAGACTTTTGACAAGTTTGCACACCTTGCTTTCCTCACCTTTCTTATTATAACCTTCAGGTTGCTCCATATAAACATCTTCATCCAAATCACCGTGGAGAAATGCAGTCTTGACATCAAGTTGTTCAACCTCAAGATCCATACAAGTAGCTAGACTTAACACCACTCGGATAGAAGTCATCTTCACTACCGGTGAGAAAATCTCATCATAATCGATTCCATGCCTCTAGCCAAAACCTTTGACAACCAGCCTAGCCTTGTATTTTGTCTTGCTATCATCACCTTTTTGCTTGATCTTGTACACCCATTTATTTTGTAATACTTTTCTGTTCTCTGATCTTTCAACTAGATCATATGTGCCATTTTTCAGCAATGACTTCATCTCTTCATCCATGGCAGCTAGCCATTCTTTCTTATGAGCATCCTCAAGAGCCTCCTTATAGCATATAGGCTCCCCACAATCAGTTAGAAGAACATACTCTGTAGCAGGATACTTAGAACTTGATCTTTTCTCCCTAGTAGACCTCCGAAGTACCTCTGTTTGTTGATTCTGTTGATTTCCATCTTCTTGTTGAACTTCAAAATCAACCTCAACATTATCACCAAGATCAGTTTCAGTATTAGTATCATTTCCATGGCCTACAGCTTGACCCTGAGGAACATCATCTTCACTATCTGAGTCTGAAGCTACATGTGGCCTTGTCTCCTCAACATCATGAGACAACTCAAGACTAGAAAGGTCACGTATGTATGCATCAAGCTTTTCACCATCTTCAAAATTCTCAATAGTCTGATCTTCAAGGAATACCACATCCCGGCTTCTCAAAACCTTCTTATCAACTGGGTCATAACACCTGTATCCCCACTTTTTATCACCATACCCCAAAAATATGCATTGTCTAGTTTTTGCATCTAGCTTTGACCTCTCATCTTTTGGAACGTGCACAAAAGCTCTGCAACCAAAAACACGTAAATAGTCATAATTAACATATTTACCTGACCAGACGCTTTCTGCACACTTATTATTCAATGGCTTGGAGGGAGAACAGTTGATCACATACACTGCAGTGCTCATGGCTTCAGCCCAGAAATGCTTAGCCAACCTGCCATGGGAGAGAATACTCCTCATCCGTTCCAACATTGTTCTGTTCATCCTCTCTGCCACACCATTTTGTTGTGGAGTCTTGGGCACAGTCTGTTCATGTCGAATACCCTGCTCTTTGCAATAATCATAAAATGAGCCTATGTACTCTCCCCCATTATCTGACCGCACCCTCATCAGTTTTCTTCCTGTCTCTCTTTCAATCAGCTTGTGAAAGACCTCAAACATTACTGCAACCTCATCCTTGGACTTTATAGCATAAGCCCAAACCTTCCTAGATGCATCGTCTATGAAGGTTACAAAATAGGAAGCACCGCCTATGAATTTAATCTTCATAGGACCACAAACATCTGTATGGACCAATTCAAGGACATTCTTTTTCAGTTCAACTTTTGACTTACTGAAAGAGACTCTGTTCTATTTACCCTTCAAGCAATGCTCACAATTTTCAAGATGAGCATCCTTGAGATTTAGCAACTCATTCCTCTTGATCAAAACATTCAGCCCATTTTCACTAATGTGACCTAATCTCTTGTGCCACAACTCAGAATATGCCGCATCATAGACAATTTTCAAATTTGTCTTGTATAAGGAACAACATTTCTTACCTCGTGCAATAACCAATGAACCCTTGCTTAGCTTCCATGCTCCACCACTGAAAACATTATGGTATCCTCCATCATCGAGCTTACCCGCTGAAATCAAATTCATTCTCAAATCAGGAACATGTCTTACATCTCTCAATGTCAGGAAGCAGCCAATGTTTGTCTCAATTCTAACATCACCCAGACCAACTATCTTGGACACACCACTGTTACCCATGCGAACCTCACCATAATCACCAGCTTTGTAGGACTGGAAGTAACCTTTGTGTGGAGTTATATGGAATGAGGCACCTGTGTCAACAATTCATGCTGTTTCATTTGAAGATGTGCTAAGACAGGAGTCTTGACAGTTAGAAACATATGTCAGTTCACCATCTGAAGCATAAGCAGATGTATCTGCACTCTGTTCTTTCTTTTCTCTGGGCTTCACTGTACCCTTCGCTTTATCATTTTTAAATTTCCAGCACTCATTTTTCCAGTGACCCATTTTGCCACAGTAATGGCAAGCACCATCCTTCTTTGGAGCTCTAGACTTTCCCCTGCTCGAACCACTTCTATTATCTTTTGATCTTCCTCTATCAGTCACTAACATATCAGACTTAGAGGGTTTATCCCCCTTTCGATTCTCCTCATCAATTAAGGAACTGGTGACAAATGCCATGTTGACTTTACCATTTGGTGTTGAGTTGCTGAGAGTGATAATAAGTGTCTCCCAACTTGCAGGCAAAGATCCAAGGACTAAAAGTGCTTGTACCTCATCATCAAAGTTTATTTTCATACTACTCAGCTGATTCAAAATATTTTGAAATTCATTCAAGTGCTCAGCAATTGATTTATTATCAATGTACTTCAGATTCACCAGCCTTCGTACCAGTGCTGCTTTATTCCCTGCTGACCTCTCAGCATAGAGAGTTTCAAGTTTGCTCCACACACCATACGCTGTAGTCTCATTCTCAACATGGTGCACAACATTTACACCAACCCAGGAACGAATAAAGCTGCAGGCCTTTCTATCTATCTTTTTCCAATCAACCTCTTTTGTAGTCTCAGGTCTAACACCCTCATTTTCAATTGCTTCATTCAAATCATCTGAAACTAACAAATCACTGATCATCAGTTTCCATTGCCTGTAGTTTGTACCATTCAGACTCACCATATTAGGTCTAGATTTCCCCATTATTACTACCTTAACAACTGACAAAAACACCAGCAAAGAAACCAGTTGATCTCTTCTATGAATTTCGCCAAATAACCAGCAGAGCACTCTGCTCCAATGTTAAAACAGATAACCAATTAATACTGCTCTGATACCACTGTTGGGTTTTGCAACAGCAAAACTATGGATCTTCTTAGAAATCAAAACCTGTAGCAAATCAGATTCCAAATCGTCTATGACGATAAACAAATTACCAAGAACTGAAATAGCACAAAGCAATAAACGACAACACAATATACGTGGTTCGGTCAAAATCGACTTACGTCCACGGGAGGGATAAGTTTCACTAAATCAAACAAATGTCAATAGTAGAAACTTACATGCCCTGCTCTCAAATGAAAGAAGTGATTACACTAGAAATGATTGGACTACTCCACAATCAAAAGCTCCCCCATTCTCTCACTCTGGATCAGCCAAAGAACAAGAAGAAGAAGGAAACAAGAAAACCTTAGATCTATAATTCACTCTCTCTCTATTTGCTCTGTTATGAGAAAAATACCAAAAAAAAAGTATTTATACTTTAACCCGTTTTCATAAAAGAAAATCCTGACCCGTTTACCCGGAATCTAAAACCCGCCCGCAATGGCAATGAACACCAACAATCAGCTCCTCTTTCAGATTTATATACGACTTGATCTAAATCTTTTTATTATAAGTTACATATTAGGCCATGAATATCTCATTCATAAAAGGTGATATTTCATTTAAGAAATCAAAATCCTCACAATTCTTTTGATTCAAACACTCTTTTTTAAAACTTTTATCTATTAAATTTTGTCATATATGTAGCAATTGATCACACATTTCTTTCTTTAAGATAACATAAATCCATTGTTTTATCGAAAATCCAGAATTGCGTGATAACATTGCAATCAAATTTGATCAACCCCATCAATCATAAGTGGAATATAGATTTTAACATGGTTGTATAAAGTTCTTATAATCAAACCAAATTATAAAATCGTTTAAGTTCTGATCAGCTCCTCTTTTCAGGTTTATATACGACTTCATCTAAATCCTTTTATTAAAAGTTACATATTAGGTCATGAATATCTTATTCATAAAAGGTGATATTTCATTTATGAAATCAAAATCCTCACACTTCTTTTCATCGAACACTCTTTTTTTAAACTTTTTTCTATTAAATTTTGTCATATATTTGAAATTTACTCTCTTTATATATTGATCTCTACATTTAATTTCCATGCAAATTACAGGTTTAATTGGTTGAAAGATAAATTATCATCAACATCTATGACTTCTCATTTTACAGTCTTCCTCGTCTTCGCAATAACTTTACTTCTCGTACATGGAAATAATGCCAATGACGGTATGTATGTGTGTGTATAATTTATTTGTTTGAACTTGATGATGACGATAAAACGGTCATGAGGTTTGGTGTGTCTTAGACGGAAAAAGTAATTTATTTTTATTTCTTATTTTACATGTATATTTTTAATTTTTTGTTAGATTGATTAAATATAATAATTTCGTATTATAATTAACAACAAAAAAATGATATAGTCTAATTTGTTACACGTTAATACATCCCTAAAATTAAAAACTTGTTAATCTTTTTTTTAACATATCTAGGATGATGAAGATCTATTTTTAATAATATCATGAAATTATTTTAACAGATCGTATAGTGCAAACAACAATGGTCCAGACAAATGGGGAAGTCTCAGCCCTGCTTATGTCAAATGTCGAACTGGAAATACACAGTCCCCGGTAAACATTGTCGTCGATCAAGTAGTTATCAACAAGAACTTGCCGCCTTTGTCAACCAAGTACTTCCCCTTCAACAACGCTACTCTTATCAACCATAAATACATTATTGAGGTCTCAATTCTTTTTTTATTTTATGATTTCAAATTGTGACAGAGACTAATTTTTATGTCAAATGAAAAAAGAAATAAGATAATTAAATATGGATGGTTTAAAATAACAAATTAAATAAAAGAATTAGTGTGTTTAATTCCCATATTCAAAAATCTTATTAAAATTTGAACTCTTTATAAAAGAATTATTGTATGTCCTAGTTTTACAATTATTTTTTTTTGTCATGATCAATTAAATAAACAATTCTCAATATATTTATATTTCTTTCTAGTATAGAAAAATGATTATATATATATATATATATATATTGAAAGCTCGCTTAATCCTAAGGTAATTATTTGTTTATCATAATATAATTATGAGTTTGAGTATTCATAACTTTGAGACTATTTCTTTTTGAAACTTTCAACTAAATATCATATTTTTGAGAAATGATAATGATAATGCAGCTGCGTTTAGGAGAGGCATGGAAGTTCAATCTGAATGGCAAAGAATACATTTTGTCACAATTACACTGGCATACACCTTCCGAACACAAGATCAATGGATTAATTTTATCTTTATTTTTTTAGACTTAACTCGATATTTTAACATTATAATATACTCGTACGATAATTATTTATTATAATTTGTGCTAAACATAATTGAAATATCGTAGATACGCTGCCGAGTGTCATATGGTCCATTTAGCTGCCGACGGAAGTAAGGCAGTTATTGGAATCTTATACAACATTGGAAATGCCGACCCCTCCTTTCTACGGTATGATGACACAATTAAAATTATTTAAAAATCGTCTAGATTTAACATAATAAAAAGTCTTAATTATTGTTTTGTTTTAATATAAAGATTCAAAATAAATTTGCTGAGCTTGGGAAGAAGAAAGACACATTTGTTGAACATAGAAAATTCGAACTCAAGAATTTAAGAGGCAAATATTATAGTTATATGGGCTCTCTTACTCCTCCTCCATGTGATATTACTTGACCATTATGGCTAAGGTATTTATTTTTTATTTTTTATTATATATATATATATATATTAATTATTTTTTATGATTTTATTTTAAATAACAAAAAGTATAATACAGGTAAAAACAATTTCCAAAGAGCAGATAATTTTTTTTGGATGAACCATTGGATACAACATGCAAATCCAACAACAGGCCAATCCAACCACTCAACTCACGAATAGTGGAAATTAATTAGTTATAGTTAATTATTGTATTATGGTTTGAAGTGGATTATCTATATATAATAATGCTTAAATTTAAGGTGTCTAAATTGTCGAATCGATTGCTAGTTTACTTTGAATATATATATATATATATATATGAGAGTAAATGAATACTTAAGTCGGATTGTGAGTTAATTCGCCCATAAATTTAAAACGATTAAAAATAAAATTAAAAATGATATATATATATATATATATTTATATATATATATATATGTATGTTTCGACTTGTAACCTAACAAAAACAAGTACAACTATTTTACCAACTAGGCTAATAAAACATTATATTTTAAACAAAAGCAAGTGGCTCCAGAGCTTGCAGAAACAAGTGAACCGGAATAATCAAATTTAATGAACTTGAGACATTTAACAATATGAGTTCAACTTTTTAACTAACTAATATATATATATATATATATATATATATATATATATAATTTTAAAGTGTCCAAATTGTCGGGTCGAGAGTTGTGGTTAATTTGGATATATATTTGAGAGTAAATGGATATTTGATCGGATTGTGGGTTGAACCACCTATAAACTTAAAATGGATAAAATAAAATTAAAAATGTTATATGTATGTTTTGAACTTGCAACATAACAAAATAAGTACAACATTTTAACCAAGTATGATTGTGACGTGGTTTGTCGAGAAAAAATAGGCCGGCAACAATTGAAAATGGTTAAAAAATATGAATCAAATATTTGATTAACCAAAGTGTGAGGTCACGATGCTAAATGTCAATTGAGATTGGTGGTTTGTTTACTTAATGATAAAAGACGTGTTAAAGTGTGATTGATAAGTGGTTTATCGAGAGATAAAAGATCGGTAACAAAATATTGTGACATCACAAGATTAAGGGTCGATTGAGATTAGTGGTTAGTTTACTGAATGATACGAGTAGAGTGAAACTGTGATTAAGATTGGTGGTTAATTTTTTCGAGGAAGAATATATATATATATATATATATATATATATATATATATATCTTTAAAATTCAAGCTTAAAAATTAAAATTTTGAAATTATGTGTTCTTGGTTTTATTAAAAAAAAATTATCCAATTAGTTGTTATAAATGTAATAATAGATATATAATATTGACCGCATATCTATATGAGATATATAACCCTTCATATATGTATAATTCCCAGGCAAATTTCTAAATTTTTGAAAATATATATAAAGATCATAAACAACTAAATATGGCTTCCCAATTTTTTACCTTCTTTTTCGCAATAGCTTTGCTTGTCCTCGTCTACGGAAAAATTGTCAATGGCGGTATGTACATGCATGTATAACTTATTTGTTTGATCTTGATGACGATAATCATATGATTTTGATCAAATATATTGTAATAATGATATAATAGAGGATCACGGTCCTGAAATCTAGTACAACGACAACAAAAATGGTCCATACCAACGGGGAAGTATTATTAATCCAACTTACGTCAAATGTAGGACGGGGAAAGAACAATCGCCAATAGTTATTGTCGTCGAGTCGATCGAGTTCTTATCAACAAGAACTTGGCGCCATTGTCAATCGAATATGTTCCTGTCAACGCTACTCTTATCAACCATAAATACTTCATTGAGGTCTCAATTCTTTTATTTTATTTATATCATATTTAAGAAATTAATTTATAATAATAATGCAGTTGCATTTGGGAAAGGAAAATTCCATATGAATGAGAAAGAATACACCTTGGCACAAATGCATTGGCATACATTGAGCATATGATCAAGGTGTCCAATACGTAATTTAAAATTATTTTAGAGGTTAACTCGATATTTTAATATTTTATTTAATTTATCGAAGATATGATGACCAGGGCATATGGTTCATGTAGCTCTGAGGGAAGCAAGGCAGTTATTGGAATCTTGTACAAAATTGGAAAGGCGACCCTACTCTCTATGGTATAGGGAAATTTAAAGACAAGAAATAATTAAAATTAAATATTATTTTGTTTTAATATAAATGACGAATTGGATCGAAAATTGTTTTGTTTCAGATTCAAAATAAATTTGTTGAGCTTAAGAATGGGCACAAAGAAGTTATTATAGTCGTAGAAAAATTTGTACCTATAAATGTTGGAGTCAAAATATTACCGTTATATGGGATCTTACTACTCCTCCATGTGTGAGAAAATATTACTTGGAAACTTCTAGCTAAGGTATTTTTTTAATATAATACCTAGGAAATTAATTAAATATTCTTTTTTTAATATTTTTTATTTATTTTAAGTAACAAGAAGTAAAAATGCAGGAGAGATCAATTTCAAAAAAGCAGATAAATCTTTTGAAAGGACTGTTGGATTCAAAAAGCAAATCCAACTTCAGGCCGGTGCAACCACTCAACTCTCGACACTTGGATGTAAATTAGTTATAAATTTATTTTTAATGGTTGTATTTTAGTTTAGTAAAATAAATTAAAGAAGGTAGAGTATGTTAGTTTTTTTTTTTTTTTTAAAAAAAGCTAAAATATTTCATTTAAATTTTAAAAATTTGAGAGTTAGAAATTAAAGTTAGACAAACTCTATCTATGATTAATGATGATAATCAAAAGACCCTAAAAAAAATTGATTAGTAGCATTTATATATTCTAAAAAACAGATATTACAAACAGGAAAGACTACATTCAAATCTAACTATTCCAACCTGTAATTTTCGCATGCCATTTATCTTCATTGAGAGATTTTCTTTCCCTTCCTCTAACGATAAAAGAAAATTGTATTGAAAAGGATGATGTGTATTGTTGTTTTTTATTTTGAATTCTCTATTTGTACGAGTCCGTTCTAATTTGATAAAAAGAATTATTTATGATAATTTCAGGCTTTTACCTTTGTTATCTTTAACTTGAATTTTTGTATTCTTGTCTTCCTCATCTTTAGCTTCCGACTCCACATCGGCTTTGGAATCTTCTTTATTGACTTTAGAATTTTCTGTTTCAGCTTTGAAATTATGCGTGTTTTCATCTTGAGTTTTCTCAACAACAACTTGAGGTTCATCGTCCATTTTCATCATGATCCTTTGCATTACAAATTTTTTTTCCTCTTCACCTTGATTCCTTTTACTTTCTTTCTTTCGTTGTTTTCATTTTTCTCAGAATCCTTCTTATTTTCTTCTACAAATGTTTGATCTTTGAGTTTAGCCTCCTCTATTTCCTTCTTTTTCTTTTCTGTTTCCTGCCTTTTCTACTCTTCTTTTTTAGCTTTATCACATTTATTGTGCAGAAAAGTATTACATAAAGCACAACTTTTTGGTTTCCATTCATAAGAGATCTCTATGACATTGTGTTTTACTTTTCTGTCAACAACTGTCATTTTCATTGGTAGAACACTCCTAGGATGCACTATAATTCTAATTCTAGCAAAGGACAAGTGTTCTTCTCTTTTAGTAATTGGGTTCATATATAATGGTTTCCCAATTGTACTTGCAAAGTGACTAATCTCTTCAGCATTGTATATTTGGGCTGGAATGTTCCAAAGCTTGAACCAAATCTGGATAGTTTCCTTTGACCTGCTTTGTAAATTCATTTCTTCTGACCACTTTTCCAGCTTCATGCAATTTGATCATATGTAAGTATGCCCATTCTCCAAGATTTCTTTCAGATTTGAGCCCTTTTTGAACTGCAATAAGTAGAGGTCATGTATGTTTGTAGAAACTTTTTCAAGCCTCTTTTTTCCCCACTGTTTAATTAGAGTATCTTTGGTAGTTGAGAATGATATTCTATTTTTCCTCATGAAGTTTCCAACCACCACAAACTCTTAGTCTTCAATACATTTATCCTCTACTTTAGAAGACAGTTTGAATTCAAAAGGAGAGTTGAGTACCTCTACCTTTGTTTGGATATCCCCCAAGTAGATTTTGCCTTTGTAGGCATGATCTTCAGATTTCTTTTCTGCTTTATTCTTTCATACCTCGTTTACTTTCCATGTTGAATTACTCCTGATAATGTAGGTCTTGATTTTGAGAGCCTTCGTCAGCTCCTTCATTTCATCAACCGACCATTTAACTATCTCCTCATATTCTGTTTTCTTCACTAAATTTCAGTTCTATAGATAATGAATATTGAGTTAGACTGTTATCTGTTGAGCTTTTTTTTTTACTGATTGTGATAATGCATTAGGAGTTTGGTAATTTGGTTTTAAGACTAAACGTGTTGGCTCTTTCATTATAATCAACCTTCCAAATTCTTTCTTTCTTCTCCTTTTTTTCTGCTGCATTTCTTTAGAATTTTTAACAGCAATTGGTTCCTTACCTTTATTGCATTCTTGTTTTTCCTAGATTATTTCTTCAGCAATCCTATCAATTTTCTTTTCAGATACCTCCCTTAAACCTTCTATCACAAATTATTTGACTTCCTTATATTTATTGCTTTTCTTTCTTCCCATTTTAATGAAAAACAGAACAAAGTAACAAAGAAAAGCAATTACAGAATAGGATAAAATAGAAACTCTAACCTTCTAACCAAGTTTTGTAGATGAATTACCGACCTAGAAATTAGAGCCAATATTGTGTCGTTTGTGCCAATCGTGTGCACGTTTGACAAGCGACACTAAGCAACTAACAATGTGATCACAATAAGCAAACCGTGACCTTGATACCGTGCAAATCGTGTTATTCGTAATGAGAGAATTTGATGCCGTGAAAAATGGGACAACAAATTAAGTATGTAGTTCGAAAACACACTTAACCATTTAACCAGACGCAAAAATAATCATCTAACGGGCTCGAACTCAGGAACTCAGGGTTATTATTCATCTTTTATTACCGATAGGCTAGAAGAGAGGATGTTAGTATGTTACTTTAATTGGTTTTTGTTATATAATCATCTTTTTATAATGGTCCATATTATATTTTAAATATTTTGATTAATCAAAACATAATAAATGTATAATAAAATAAGACATTTGATAGAACAGTTAAATCTAAAGTTAATTATTACAAATTTACGATTTTATAAAATACTAATAAATCTGATTTAGATAAAATTTTAAAATAGTATACTTTTACTATTGTTATAAAGTTATAGGATTTTATAGAGAAAAAAATAATATTTATTTATTATTTTTTAATTAGTTTTATATTTGTGTAAAATTGGTATAAGTAAAATAATACGCAAAAAAAAAAGATGAATGTGAGGCGAGGCGATAGCCTTTTGCGTAAGACACTCCTCAAGGTGAGGCAAGATAGGCAGCCCGACTTTAAATTTTTAGGTATTCTGCCATTGGGCCTGTTGAATTTTCATATTTACGTGACATTTCTCTTTAAGAAATTGTCTTAATTGATGAGGTGGACTAAGCATATTTTGGTCCATAATCATAGTAATTCTCATATTTCTTTTATAAATCCATTATCCATAGACTATAATTGCATAAGAATGTTACAATCAAATTCAATCAATCCCATTTAAAAACGTGTAAATAGATAAACTCAACTCATATTAAATTTGGTTAATTCATCAACCAACCCAGGGGCGGAGCCACAAATTAAAATGGTAAAAGAATATTTTTTTGTATATGTGTTTGACATATGAGTCTTAGCTCAGTTGGTTATGTTATTGAAACCTCAACCTGAGGTTAGGTGATCAAACCCTGGCCTCCTTATTTTATTTATATATAAAATTTTGTAAATCATATAATAATATTATTTATTTTAAAATTATATTTATAAAATAATTATACATTATTTTTTATTTATTTCAATATAATTAATAATACAAATTATTTATAAGGATAAAATATAAAAATTAAAATAATAATAATAGTGTTTTATATTTCTTAATTTTAAACTATTTTAAAAATTTATAAGAAAAATATAAATTAATATTAATAAACAAGTTAAAATAAAGAATTTGATATCCATACTCAAGAACTTAATAAATCTCCTAGAATTGATGTTGATGTAAGTTCTCTTAAACTTGATCTAACATTACGTATTCCGATATGGAAATATCCTTTTAATCAAAGTGATGAAATTAGACGAGCTTATATCAAGATTGGGTCATATCAACCTATTAAGGATGAGTATCCGCCGATCAAATTTGGAAATCAAAATCGACGGTTCCAAAGCCATTAGTTTATAAAATTTACTTGGTTAGAATACTCTCCTTTGAAAGATGTTGCTTTTTATTTCTCATGTTTCTTGTTTTAACATAAACAACCCAAAAAACCTACCTTTACAATAGATGGATTCAAATATTGAAAGCGAGTTAATGATGAGGATAGATGCTCTTTTGTTATGCATATAGGATATAATATTTCACCACATAATAAGGCAGTTGAATATCTTGATAATCTAATGAATATCCTTGTCATATTGACAAAATACTAAATGCACAGTCTTCAGATGAAAAACAAAATAACAGATTACGGCTTACAACAACTATTGAAAACACTCGATGGCTCACTTTGCAAACGTGTGCATTGAAAGGGCATGACGAGTTTTCATCTTCTAATAATCGTGAAAATTTTATTGAAAAAAAAGCGAAACATAGAAAGTTAAATCTGAGATGCAAGTTGGAGTCAGCCCCAGGTAATTTTTCATCCTGGCTCCGCCCCTGAACCAACCCATATTAATAAATAATATGTGTTGAGTATGGTTATAAATAATATGTGTTGAGTATGGTTTAGGTGGGTACAGGTTGAGTAACCAAACTAAATTTTAGTTTATAACAGAATTATTATGTTTTTACTCGTTTAATATTTAACATGTTTTTATCTCAATTAATACATTTTGATCCGTTTAACAATTATTTGATTCATTTTACTTAATTTAATACATTTTTGATTTATTTAACTCGTTTAACTAATATTTGATTTGTTTGACCTGTTTTGACTCGCTTAATACGTTTTTAGTTTTAATAAATATTTAACTCGGTTTAATTAATTTCATACGTTTTGGCACGTTTTGACACGTTTAACAGGTTTTTGACACGTTTAACACGTTTTTCACATGCTTAACATGTTTTTGACATGTTTAACATGTTTTTGCTACATTTAACACATTTTGGTACGTTTAACATGTTTTTGACATTTTAACACGTTTTGGCTTATTTAACATAATTGTGACACAATTAAGATTTTCGGTCCGTTTAATTTATTTATTTTTGCTCCGTCTAATATGTATTTGACATTATTATACGTTTTTTTATCCGTTTAACAATATTTTGATCTTTTAAAATTATTTTGATATTTTAATTACTAAATTAGTTGAAGAAATAATATATGAGATTAATATGAATTATTTAAATCATTCATACTAAATAAAGTCTTAAATGTAGTAAACACGGTTAATTTTCAGAAACAAATTAATCCATTAAAGTGTTTTAGAATAATAGTGATATGTTACTTATGTATGGTTAGACTATAATTAATAAATATATTATTAATAAGTTTTAAAATTTTCAATTATTTTTCATTTGACTATAATATTGGAGATCAACGTAATAAAAATCAAGAGAATATGTTGAAGTTTAAAGATGATTAGTTTATATTATATTCATAAGAGAGAATTAAATTAAATTTATTTAATTTGGCTAAGTTGGGTAACTATAACTCAACCCAAATTTAACCAAATCCATACTTAATCCAATTCATACTCAAACCCATATTAACTTACTCAAATTAATATTTTGGGTTAGTGGTATAATTTGGGTAACTCAAGATACGCTCACCCATGATCCCATCCATTATAAGTGGAATAGATTTTTAATATTGTTGTATAAAGTTCTATTAATCACACCAAATTATACAATCTTTTAAGTTCTGCTCCTCCTTTCATATTTATATTCAACTTGATCTAAATATTTTATTATAAGTTACATATTATGCCATGAATATCTCATTCATAAAGGGTGATATTTCATTTATGAAATCAAAACCCTCACAATTCTTTAGAAAACTGTTTTTCTTAACTTTTTTTCTATTAAATTTTGTCATATCCGTGAAGAATATTAAGGAAAAAGATTAACCCTTATACAAGATAGTAATAAAAGTAATTGAAATTTACTCTTCATATATATATATATAGTTAATTCCCATGCAAATTGCAGATTTTCTTAAAAGATAAATTATTTTCAACAGCTATGACTTCTCATTTGATCACCTTCTTCTTCTTCCCAATAGCTTTGCTTCTCGTCCATGGATATAATGCAATTGACGGTACCTACTTGCATGTATTATTTATTTGTTTGATCTTGCTGATGACGACAAAACCGAGGGTGTCCGAAGCGAAACATTTTTCTTAACAAACATATGTATATAGTCTAGTTTGTTATATGTTATGTTAATATATCAACAGTTGATCATTCCTTTTTAGTCTACTTTTTCTTTTTCTTGTTGGGACCCTTTCGAGGGGAGGCCGGCCCTAAATGATGAAGATATGTTTTTGAATAAGATCATGAAATTATTATGACAGGTCTTGAATTCTCGTATAGCGGCAACAATAATGGTCCAGACAAATGGGGAAGTCTTAGCCCTGCTTATGTCAAATGTCGAACTGGAAATACACAGTCCCCGGTAAACATTGTCGTCGATCAAGTAGTTATCAACAAGAGCTTGCCGCCTTTGTCAACCAACTACTCCCCCGTCAACAACGCTACTCTTATCAACCATAAATACACTATTGAGGTCTCAATTCTTTTTTTATAATTTTTTTATTTTATGAATTCAAATTGTGAAGAGACTAATTTTTATGTCAAATGAAACAAGAAATAACATAATAGTATGGATGGTTTAAAATAATTTATAACAAACTAAATAAAAGAACTTTAGTGTGTTTCCCATATTCAAAAATCTTATTAAAATTTGAACTCTTTATAAAAGAATTATTGTATGTCCTAGTTTCACAAATATTTTTTGTCATGATCAATTAAATAAACAATTCTCAATATATTTACATTTCTTTCTAGTATAGAAAAATTATTATATATTTATATATATTGAAAGTTCGCTTAATCCTAAAGTAATCATTTGTTAGTTATTATAAGATAATTATGAGTTTTTGTATTCATAACTTTGATACTATTTATTTATGAAACTTTCAACAAAATATCATATTTGAGAAATGATAATGATAATGCAGTTGCGTTTAGGAGAGGCGGGGAAGTTCAAATTGAATGGCAAAGAATACATTTTGTCACAAATGCACTGGCATACACCTTCCGAACACAAGATCAATGGATTACAGTAATTTTTTTTAGTGTTAACTCGATATTTTAACATTATAATATAGACTCATACAATAATTATTTACTATAATTTGGGTTAAACATAATTGAAATATCGTAGATACGCTGCCGAGTGTCATATGGTCCATTTAGCTGCCGACGGTAGTAGGGCAGTTATCGGAATCTTATACAACATTGGAAATGCCGACCCCCTCCTCTCTAAGGTATGATGATACAAAATTATTTTAAAATGGTTGAGATTTAACATAATAAAACTTTTTAAGTTTTTTAAATTAAATCAATTATGGTTTTGTTTTAATATAAAGATTCATAATAAACTTGCTGAGCTTGGGAAGAAGAAAGACGCAGTTGTTGATGTTGGAAAATTCGAACCAAATAATTTAGGAGACAAATATTACCGTTATATGGGCTCTCTTACTACTCCTCCATGTTTGGAAGATGTTACTTGGACCATTATGGCTAAGGTATTTTTTTTTATTATATATATATAATTATTTTTTATGATTTTATTTTAAATAACAAAAAGTAAAATACAGGTAAAAACAATTTCCAAAGAGCAGATAAATATTTTGGATGAACCATTGGATACAACATGCAAATCCAACAACAGGCCAGTCCAACCACTCAACTCGCGATGCGTGGAAATTAATTAGTTATAGTTAAGTATAATTATTGTATTATGGTTTGAAAAAAATAAATTAATAATATATATATAAAAGAAAATAGAGTATGTTACTTCAAAAATATCAAATTTGTAATGACTTTTTATTTTATTTTTTAAATTAAAGGTGTTTAATCAAAGACAGACAGAATTTATTGATTTTTTTCTTATATTGATTCAGATGCAAAAACAAAATATTTAAGTGTGTTTTTAAAGTGGGATTATTAGATTAATCAATTTTATTTGTGTATGCATTAATTCATGATATTAATTATTTTTGGACTTAAAAAAAATATGAAATCTATTTGAAATTAGTATTTTGGCACATATTTATGTGACTGTCATAAAACTTTTGAATAATTGTTTCAATGTTATAATTTACCATTTAGTATATGAATTATCTAACTTGAGATTATTCTATATTTTAAATATTTTTTTCTACATCATCATGATATCATTAGAATTTAGATAAAATTTATAGAATTCACAAAAAAATGCATTAGGATTCAAATCATAAAATGTGATAATAAAAAGAAGTATAATTTGCTTGATTTGTTACATGGATTTGTTATCCAGCTAAAAATAGTAAAGATAAAATAGTAAGAATTTGAATACTAAATTGAATAAAATATATATATATATATATATATATATATATATATATATATAATAGAATTTTATTTAATTCATTTACATCTATTATACAAATATTTTTTTTATGCGATTTTGAAAAAAATACCAAATTTTAAATAAGCTCCTTAAAACTTTAAGACAAACAAATTCATCTATCATACTATTTTAATTATTGTATATTATTATATTAACATGCCTAAGTGAAAAAAATCTTAGTGAAGAAACAAAATATATGTGGAGATGAAATAAATTATGTTTACAAAAAAGAAAAAGAAAATATTTATGTGTATTATTGTTTGTTAAAACAAAAAAATATATATATATGATTTGAGTTTGAATAGGTGGATTAGCTTAATTGATTCTCTTGAGGCTTGTTTCATATTTTGATTATTTGGGGAATTTTTTGAAAAAAAGATATATAGGATATGTTTGAAACTAGAGTGTGGATGGATTTAAATGAATAAATAAATAAATAAATAAATAATAATAATTCTTAATTTTAATGTGTCTAGATTGTCGGGTCGTGAGTTGTGGTTAATTTGAATATGTATGTGAGAATAAATTAATATTTTGGTACGCAGTTGACCCACTCATAAACTTAAAACGATTAAAAATAAAAATATTATATGTATGTTTTGAACGTGCAACCTAACAAAAACAAGTATAATCATATAATCAACTAGGCTAATAAGATTTTATACACCAAATTTGATGAACGTGAGACATTTTTAACAGTATAAGTCCAGACTTTTAACTAACTAATATATATATATATATATATATATATATATATATATATATATATATATATATATATATATATTAATGTTTAATTTCAAAGTGTCCGGATTGTCGGGTCTAGAGCTGTGATTAATTTGGATATATATCTGAGAGTAAATGGATACTTGGGTTCAGGGATGGATAGCCCTTTAACCAAAGTGTGATTGTCACGTGGTTTGCCGAGAGATAATAGGTCGGTAACAATTGAAAATGATTTTAAAATATGAATCAAATATTTGATTGACCAAAGTGTGAGGTCCAATGCTAAATGTCAATTGAGATTGGTGGTTTGTTTTCTTAGGTATAAGAGACTGTTAAACTATGATTGGTACGTGGTTTGTCGAGAGATAAAAGGTCGGTAATAAAGGATCGTGAGGTTACGAGATTAGAGATCGATTGAGATTGGTAGTTGATTTGCTAAAGGGTATGAGACGTGTGAAACTGTGATTTAGGTTTGTTTCGAGGAATATATATATATAATTATTTTTATTTTTTTTTATATTGTTTTGTGATGCTAGCTTATTTAGGATTTTAAAAAAAAATCTGAAGATATAGTCATATTAAAAGTCAAATAGAAATTATAAATTCAAAATTCCGCATTTCCCTCTTTGTAAACATTTATTTTACCTCATTTAGAATATTTTATCATTTTCTCGTCAAATCTTTTAATTGATCTTTACATATTTCTCAAATTAATAATAAAATAGACATAAAATGACATATTAAAAGATTATAAATTATACTTTAAATTTAAGAAAAACTTTACACTACATATTTTATCCTTCAAGGATTTCATTATTAACGACATTTGAATCATCATTCTTTTATCTTCAAATTCCACATTTTCCTCGATCCATATAATTTGAATTCACATATTTCATCATATCTGAATCATCATTCACCATTTTATCATATCTTATCATTCAAGATTTATATATATATAATAATGTTTAAGTTTAAATTGTTCAGTTTGTCGAGTCGAGAGTTATGATTATTTTGGATATATATATATATATATATATATATATATATATATATATATATATATATATATATATATATATATATATATATATATAAAATAATAAATTAGAAAGTTAAGAATAGAGATTCTCTTAAAATTAATAATAAAGAATTTTATTTATTATATTAATATTTTTAATATATATTTTGAAATAATTTTTATAATAGTTAATATTGTTATATATTAAATTTGTATATTTAATATATATGTTTTTGATTAAATATATAATTATTATATTTATTTTAAATTGTTGGGGTCACAAATTTTTAATTTGCATTGAGTTTCCCAATTCTCGTGACTGCCGACTAAGAATGAATATGAAAGATAATTTTGATAAAATATGATATGTTATCATGTATTTTGAACTAAATCTGAAGTGACAATAATAATTTGTACAGGTTGAATAAGATTAAAAATAAATTTTTGTTAGTCAACCTTGTATGTATAATGACATGCCGTCGATTGTACGTCTCATTTGTTTGGTTCGGGGCGTGACATCTTCTCTGTCGACTTGTCCGAAGTATACTTGGCCTATTCAGAGCTGCCGGATTTGGAGGAACCAGAGTCGCGGGACTCAGCGGGGCAGAGCCTCCGGGACTTGGCGGAGGATCCAGAGCCGCCGAATGAGTAATGTGAACGATGCCATATTGGTGAAGACAATATTGCGCCAAGCGCAAAGCTAATCACACAGACAAGTCTGATTTCTGATTATTCTAATTGTATCCGGTTTGTTCCTAATTTTATCATGTTTGAGTGAGGAGGGTGACAAATCTGGAGCAGTGCTTGTTTTTACTGAACTATTACCCTTCTCCCCTGAGGGGTCTTTGCCAAGTTTAATTGTACAACCCTTGTCTCCAATCCTTGTAAATTTCGCAAATTGAAAATTGGAATTTGATGAAAAAAATGTATTTGTGTTATGTTATAGTATAATTTCAAACAGAAGTTTCCCACTTCCATTCTTGGAACATGATTTGTCAAATAATATTTAGACGATTGTTTGGTTGGTTTGCAAGGAAGGTGTCACAAAGAACGGTCGGGATTTGAAGGAACTTGGACTAGAAATCCTTTTATTTTCGACAACTTGTACTTCAAGTACTATTAGCATAACAAATATATCACCTTATTATTTCATTTGGGCCAATTTAATTCTCATTTCCTATTCTCCAACTTCATAACAGAGAACTAATTAGTGGTAAGTAGGAAGGTTTAATCCAGTTCCCATCAGACAAAGCTCTTTTGGAGGATCCAGTTTTTTGGCCTTTTGTTGAGAAATATACTGAAGTTTGTACCTTTTTTACATTTTGTAAATTTTCTAAAACTTCTTAACTTGGTATTGTTTTGGGTTCAGGATGAAGATGTTTTTTTTTTTTTACAGATTATGCTGAAGCTTATTTAAAATTTTTGGTGAGTTTAGTACACAACCATGTTTGTTTTGCCTTTTAAACAATGTTGAATCGCTTATAATCAATCTTAGATCCTTAATGGTTTGTTGTTGGTTTTAGATTTGAGGAAGCTCAATAAATAAGCAAGAGAACTTGAGTTCATGGAATGTCAATTGTTGCTATTTTTTTAAGTTGAGTGCTTATGATCATTTCATAAGCAATGTTATCAATTATCATTTTCTAATAAGTGTGCTTTCCCTGGTATCTTTCAATAATAAACTAAAAATTATAAATAAAAAACTAGGGAGAGAAAAGCTCTAGATATTTTCGGCCATAATTATTTGGCGACAAAATCTTGAATTTCTTCCCCCAAAACGTGCACATTCTCATATTCAACAAGAATCGCGTCGTAATCAAGATCATTGGTACGTTCGGCACAATCGACACGTTCGGCATAGTTAGCACGGTCGCACGATTTAGTTGATTTGATAGTCGGTTATGGGAAACGTGGTCGGAGTAAAGATCGTCGGCACGTTCGGCACATCGGGAAAAAATTGTATAAGGTTTATATAAGGTCGTTTCAAGATTGTTGCTCTCACTTTAATCCCGTATTCTAAAGTCTTATTGGAATATTGTTAAAAGGAAAAACAACAAGGCGAAAGAAGTGCAGGACTTTGTTCATAAAAGAATCAAAGAAACTGTAGAGAATGAAATAAATATAATAGTTGAAAAAATAATTAACGAAAAAGTGCAGGAAAGTAGTAAAGACTCAATTGCTGCACAAAAGCCTTTGAAAATAATGCATGGATTAAGGAGAATAAAGAAGGAGTTTGGATGAGTGATAGGGTATAATCAAAGGGTCAATTTATTTAGACTAAAAACTAAATCACCAAACTCTTAATGCATTCTAAGAAATGAGAGATTATACTTAACAAGGAGAAAATGCAAAGCACAACAGTCCAGCTTAACATTCACTATCTTCAAGACTAGAATTTACTCAAGAATGATGAATCTGAAGTGATGATAAAATGGTTTGTTTCAACAATGAGGGAGTTAATGAAGACTCCTAAATCGAAGACCTATACTATCAGAAGTAATTCTACATGGAAAATCAATGAAGTCTGAAAAAACAACATTAAAAAAAGGTTGAAGATTATGCATACAAAGGAAAAATCTACTTGGGCAATTTACAGACAAAAGTGGATGTGCTAAATTCTCTTTTTGAATTTAAATTGCCAACTGTAGTAAAAGAAAATTGTGTTAAGGATTGAGAAAATGTAGTGGTAGGAACCTACATAGGAAATAATAGAGTTTCTTTCATAGTCACCAAATAGGCATTTATGAAGCAATGGAAGGAAAATGGACTTGAGAAATTTTCATTAAATATACATGATCTCTATTTTCTAAAATTTAAGAAGAGATCAAATCTGAATGAAATTCTGAAAAATGAGCATATATATATTAGATCCAACGGCATAAAGCTGGAAAGATGGTATGAAGATTTGAATATATTAAGCAAACATAAGGAAACAGCTCAGATATGGTTCAAACTTTGGAATATCTCTACACATGTATAATGTAGAAGCTCTTAGTATTATGTTATTACTTATCCCTGCACTCAATTACTGATTACTGAAGGAGGAGAACATTTTTCATTTGCTATAATTTGCATTGACGTTCATCCTCGAAACACATTGCTAGATAAAATAATAGTAGTTGACAGGAAATGAAAATCTATTGTCATGGGAATCACCTATGAGTGTATGCCACACAGGTGTTCATTCTGCAATATTTTCCAACATGTCAGTACGAAATGTGCTCAAGCTAAGGAATAATAGTAGAGAATACTAAAAGACCAAGAAGAAAAAATACATGAAAATAAAACATAAGAGTCTAACAACAAAGAGCAAAATGTGGAAGAATAGTAGGAAGTTGAAGCCAATGAGGACTATGAAAAGGAAGAAAACAATATGATTGAAGAAAAAGGGTAAATGAGACTTTGATTAAGAAGATGATTAAAGTTGTAATGAAACAAAGGTTGAGTAAAAAGAATGAAGTTAATTCTCAAACAAGTCAAGATGTAGTAGAGGTAACTAGAGAGGAAGATACTCAGACTAATCAAGTTGAAGCAGAGGATACCAAAGCTAATGTAGAGGATACCAAAACTGATGGTGAAGGAAACAAATGCAAGAATCTTGAAATTCAAATAGATGACAACAAAGATAAGAACTTGTAGTCCTGAAAAAGAACTCTTTCTATCAGATTAATACGGGTTCCTACAAAGAAATATTACACAATGGGAATAAGCAAATCTCATTATCTTCTTCAATTAAATCTACTTACATCGCAAGAAGAAGGAGGAAGGAGAAAGGAAATGAAAAGAAGGTATTATGAAGCAACAAGTTTATATGGAAATAAACACCCTAATTTGGGTAGTTAGCATCTGTTTTTTTTATTGTATTCTTTTCATTTGCAATCAATGTTGTTTGTTTTTTCGAAAACTACTAATCATCTTTTTTATGGTATTTTGATTGTCATCTTTTAATCATAGCTAAGGTTTGTCTTCTAACTTTGAATCTTAACATTTTCACTTTTGAGATTTTTAATGAAATTGTATAAACAGTTTTCAAAAAATATATATATGAAATTTAACCATTGTTCAACCCTATTTCTTATTTGTGTTTCAATAGCTAAATTAACATAATTGAATATGTTGATTAGATATGGCATTGATGATAATCTTGTCCCTCAAGTTATACATTGAAAACTAGATAGTCTATAATAATGTCCTTTTTGTTTGTTCCATTATTTGAAAATTTATTTATAGTTATGGCATGTTTGGTTTAGTGTTTATGTATTGTATCTATTTTGCTTTTATCACTTTTTCACCTTCTAAAACATTGTTTTTATTTTTTATTTTGAAAACCTATATTATAATTATGAATTCTTACTTTCATTTCAAAAGAGTTAATGTGTAATTTTTATAATTTCTATTTTGATAATTGTAAGGGTGAATCTAATGTTAGGATTTAGGTTAGCTTCAGTTTATCCGAAGAAATAAATAGAGGGTTAATGACCATAATTTTATTAAAAAATCAATTTAATTTATAATTTTGTTCTTTAATTTTTATAAAAAAAATTATAAATTTAGGTTTATCCATTCATTTTATATATAATTTTTTTATTTTCTTAAAATAATTTCTTTTAATAGTACCATTTTGTCAATTTTCTTAACCATATAATATGGCAGTCAAAATACCATTTGTCAATTTTCTTAACCATACCTCACCGAATTTTTTAAGCAAAGCTAGACAATGACACATCATGGGAGTCACATTTGTTCCTTTTTTTTATTTGGATGAAAGTGACTTTAATTTAATGTTTAATAGCTTGTTTGATATTGAGTTATTTGGGAGGTTTGTTGAAAACAAATTATATATTTAAAATTTAATAAATTGAATTATTATAATATTTTTAATATTTAAAAATTAAGTTTTATAAAAATAAATTAAAGATAGTCTAATATTTTAATTCAAAAATCCAATAATTTGTTAATTAAAAAAATGTGATACTTAAACTTTGATATGACAATTATTAAACTTAGAGATGACGATCATTACTCGTATACTTGATACTCATTGATACTTAATGGTTGGGTTCGAGTATTTTAAAATTTATTTAGGGATCGAGGAGTGACAAAAATTACCCGATCAGGTTCGAGGTGTGCGAAACTTAAACCCAATACACGAAATATTAATATTAATATATATATATATAATTATTTAAGTTTAAAATGACTTTTCAAATGGTATAACATTACGATAATTACAAATTTACAATAAATATAATATTTATTTTACCCATACAAACACTCTACGTTTACATCATTTAATTTATCTTACTCTTAATTTTTATTTTATTTAATAACAATATATTTTATTTCTCTACTCACTCTTCATTTTTATCTTCAAATTTAACATTATTTCGACTTTTTTCAACTTCAAACATTTAATATTAACAAAGTTATATTTTTTAACTTTTACATTATAATTACGCAAATAAGTAATATTTTCATTTATATTTTTAATATTTAGTATATTTCAAAAAATATTTTATTCAGACAATGAGATATCCGATGGGATCGGGTACCCGACAAATCGAAAATCTGGATACAAATACAAATTCTCATTGGATTTTGGATCAAATAGTAAAATAAAAATCGAGTTCGGAAATTGGTATTTCACTGCCCACAAATATGGTACATTGTCATTCTTATAATTAACTTATCATGAAAGAGCTTTGAGAGCTTGTTTGATATATTTTTTTTTAATTTTTATTCAAAATTTATTTTTTTATTTACTTTTATTTTGTCTATCACATCATTTAATTTATCAAAAATCCAAATATCAAAATACTTTTTATTTAATTTCTTTTTTCTTGTATTTTCATCGCATCTTATTTGTAGAATGATATAAATAAACTATAAAAAACTTAAGTCAAAACCTAAATAAAATCCAAAAATAAAACAAGATCAAACAAGCTCTAACTGATAACACCAATACGTAGGAATCTGTTTGTTCTTATTTTAATTTTAATTACTTCCTCAAGTCTAAAAAGTTGACCAAACTAACCTAATATCAAATTTGGTAAGAAATCAGTTGAAGATTATTACTATTATATTTTCAAATTCAAATCCAAATCCAATTATTAGAGAGAGAGACTCAATTTTCTTATAGAAAAATCATATAATTAATTAGATAATGAACATTTTCTAATAATAAGTCATCCAACTAATACATATTCTCTTCAAACTAATAATAAAGAATTCAATATCTTTCTATTAAAAAAACCCGTGATTTTGATTTTTTGAAAATTAACAATTTAGTAATGATGGAAGTTTTGGTGACAAGGGATCTGATCAATATTGATGTTGGCTAAGATTATAACATTTGAAATTTGGTGAAATATCTTATCTATATTGGACACATCACATGGTTGTGTTTATTACTACTCCATGATCATTTTATTTAACTATATATCATTCTTTTGCAATATTTCACAAATAAAATAATGAAATTAAAAGATTATATCATCAACCACAATCTTTATTGTCTTTAAATTGTGTAGGAATCATCTGATGGTCAATATATAGTATCAATTTGAACAAGAGTAGAAAATCACTTATTTGAAGTGCAAATCAGAGTTAGTTTTATTAGTTTTCAAATAAATCACATGTTTCATTTATAAGCATGTGAAAATTAATTTTGATTTTTGGAATTTTTTAAATGCAGTTTATAGATACAAATGTGAAGCGAAAATAAATAAAAGGAACCAAACTTGTCTAAGTAAAAAAGAAATTGTTTTTTGTTTTAAAATTATTTAAAAGTATTTTATATTGTTTTGGAATTCTTTTAAAATCAAATAAAACTATAAAATTAATAAAATATTTAAATGCAAAAGGTTTCATGTAAAGAGGGTCAAGGTTTCATTTTTGTTTTGTTTTTGTTTGAAACTTCCAATCCCAAAACAAACCACATAAAGTTTCGTTTCATCACGTAGAGCTTACTACAACTTCTTGAATAACTTCTTGAATTTGTCATTCATTTTTGTTAATGACTTGTTGCAGCTTGAACGAAAAACTCATATATTGGTCAAAAAAATGTATTTGACGAAATCTTACCCTAATTCAAATTTTGAGCTCGTAAAATGCTTCCATATACATGTTAGAACCAAACCCAAACAACGAAAACAGCCTCGACTAGTTGTAAAATAAGCGTAAAATATAAATTCAATAATTTTTTCATAATTTATAAATTTGAGTAAAACTTAACCAAATCATTCGAGGTTGATTTAGATATTATATTGAGATATAACAACAACCCATTAATAATGTTTGATTTTCTAAAATTTTAAAATTCAAATGGGGAGAACTTTTGATTTAAGATGAAAGGATCAAAACCATCCAATCAAATTCAAAATAAATCTTATTTCCAATCCACCAAAAGAAGAACGTGTCAATTTAATTTCTTTTTCTTAAAACATTTTTTCTAATGGAATCTATCATTCATGATTCCTAGTCTCTTTTTACGAGAATTGAGTTTACTATTGAGATTTAAAATTTAATCACTTCTAAAAATGAATATTTGGAAAATTACAAAGAAAATTAAAATAAATCATATTATATTGGATTCAGTATATTTATTTAAATAACTATAACCCAAAAACATCACATAATTCCTTTTTTCTTCTTCACATTATTTAATTCATTATCTAAAATACTAAAATATTTTATATATTAAATTATTATTTTTTATTTTATCATTATTTATGATGATAACATTTAAGTATTTTTTATCAATAAAAATAATCTCCCTAAAATCATTATTTTCTAAATAACTCTAATATTTAAATAACTCAACCCCGATTATTTAAGTAATCCGAACAAGAGCATTAGAACAAAAGTAGTTGAAAGCCAAATTTACATTCTCATGAATAAAAAAACAATTATTCTATGTCCCAATTTACAACCATTTTTTTTTAATATATATTTTTATGGCAAATGAAAAAATCTCTTTATAAATGAGACAAAAATGAAAACAAATTAAAAAAAACTGAACAAAATAAAAAGTACCAAATTATGGAGATTTTCTTTCCCAAGGGTCCCACATTGGCCAATTCTTACCAATGAGAATTGAACACGTCTTAACTTTCTACCCCAAATGACGTAGATCTTCGACCGGAAGCGAACCGTTGCATTCCTCCCAAACCGGGTACCATTCCAGATGCCGCCGCCGGTTCCACCGATCTCGCCGGAAACTCGCGTTCATAACATTCCGATCGCTCATCCTTTTCCTTCTTTAACTCATCTTTTCCCCTTCTCTTTGATCGGAAAAACCCAAAAATAATCCGGCATATTCCTTTCTCCTGATAACTAACACTTCCACTTTTCTCTAACGGAATCGCCGCCGTCGCCGAGATCTTAGATTCATCCGTTGACGACCGGCGGCAGCCTTTTTTCGATCTAACTCTCCCCATACAAGATACTTTAGGCGATGTAGGCTCTGTAACGACCGATTTCGCCATTGATTCTGATCGCTTAGGAAATAAACTAATGTTGGTCGGTTTAGAGATCCGGCGATTTGACGGATCTACGAATGTAGTTTTCTGGGTTTTGGGTAATCGGAAAATCCCAACTCTGGATTTCAAATTAGAAGCGAATCGTTGAGAAGATGAATTGGAAGGTGGAATTACAGTTGGATTATTCAAATTGGATGAGTTTGAATTTCCCTTAGTTGATTCATTGCGTTCTAAGAACGCGTTGCGATCGAACCAATCGTATTCTGCATCTTTAGAAAGCCAGAATGATTCCGGCGGGAAATCTGACGGCGGTTCTGGTGGTAGATCTGGATCTTCTTCTTTATCGCCGTCGCCGCCGGCGAGCGTTTCGCAGGCGATTTTCCGGTCTAGACCGCCGCCGGTACACGCTGTCACGAGAGTTTCCAGATCGACTTGCGGCATTCTGGCGGAAATTGAGGAAGAGAGAGGAGAGAGAGAAACATGGGATGAGCGAGAAAGTGGCGGTTGATAATATATATATACAATTTTTTTTTTAAGGATTTTTTTTTTTTTTTTTTTTTTTTAAATGGATTTTCACAATTAATTTAGAGAAAAAGTTTGGTTTCCTCATATAAAACGTTACCAGCAGACTCATTCTTCAAACTATTGTTATTTCGGTATAATTAATACCGGATTCACTTTACTTAAATCGAATTTAACCTGATATAATTAATATGAAATAATTATATTTTAGATAAGATAAAAAAAAAGAACGATGAAGTTTATCACAAATTTGTTTTAGGTTTATCATTTTAATATATTTATTAATAAAGTTAAATGGTTTACCTGAGTTTAATCCAAGTTAAAAATATATGATTCAAATTTAATTATTTTTTTTTTGTTCAGGTTGGATCATCTTTTTGTGTCGGGTCAGAAATTATCGGCCATATTATATTTGTTAAATTCGTTAATGTGCTAACTTATTGTAATGATGTTATTATTTTGTTACGATTATTCACAATGCCTAACTTAAAACTAGAATACAATAAATATTAATTAAACAAAACCAAATTTGATCCTTATAATTGAGTTATAATATTAATAATAATAATTTGATAATAAATTGGAAACAATATGATTTGTTGTTCTTTTTAAGGGAAGTCATTACTACTTATCTTACTTGATCATATTTTTGTTCAAGATTTTTTTTTTATATTTGTGTTCATTGGTTAAGATTTTTTTATATTTTTGTTCATTGGTTAAGATGTTTATTTTCTTTTTCTTATTATTTTTTGTTTTTAAGATATTTGTCTTTCAAATATTTGAACTTCTTCCTTAAGTTTCAAACAATATAATTTATTCAAACTAAAAACTTGAGAATAATGAATTTCCCTAAAATATGGTCAAAAGCTATCCAAATATATTTAAAACTTATTAAATTAAAAAAAAAAATCAAGTTTTTAAAAGAAAATATAAAACGGTGGTCTATGAAATGTTTGGGATTCATCAAATGTTTCAAACATTCTAGAAACAATCAAACGTTAGCCCCTAGGATATCTATATGATTCACTTTTTTGTTTTTCTTCATATCTTTAATTAATTATTATTTTTTACTAATACAAGACTTTTTGACCATTCAGACAGACACATAGTTAAAGAATAACTTTATTTATTATTAATTTTATTCAAATTAATTGAGATGCACATAATATAACAAACTAATACAATCAATTTTTTGTAATAATAATAAATAAATAATTAATTAATTAAAAGGACATGAGATGAGATGGTTCAAAAATAGACATTAGTATAGCAGGTCACATTGCCCCTGCCAACCAAGCACATGGCCCTGAATTGCATAGGTAAGAAGTCACGTTTTGTCTTCATAATTTAAATCAGTTTGTCTCCACAACAGACATAATAATAATAATAATAATAATAATAATAATAATACATATTTTCATTTGATCATGGAGGATTCGGACCACCATGGTGGGCCGATTTCGACCTCAAATGTGTATTTTGATAAGATGAATTTGATTAAGTTTTCGAAATTACAAAGGTCAAATACAATGCACTTTATCTACAGAACTTCAAATAAAATAAATAAAGTTGGGACATTAAATACAATGCATTTCATCATCTGTATAACTTTAAAATAAAGTTGGATAACATGAATGTAATATATTTGTTTGAATTCAAGTACAATTTCATATCAATATCAAACATCATTAAAACATGTAACTTTAAATGCATACTTAATCCTAGATATTGCAATGTTCTAGATCTTAAAGTTATTTAGACACAACTATTAAGGATTGATAGAATTCATAGATTATTGGTTAGATTCTTGTAATAGTTTCATTGGGATGAACACATCTAACATAACTTTTAATAAAATTATCGGTTAACTTATTGCTTTAAAGCGTGAGAACTTATTATTTTTGTAAATGTATACTTACTAATATTATTAAATTACTCTAACAAACCATTTAAAGACCAACCATTTAAAGATCTGAATAATATTATAAAGATCTAGTTTTTATTTAGAGAATTTTGACATTGTCACAAAAAGTAAATTATATTTGACGTGTATTCCTTATTGTTTTAACGTGTTCTTTTAATAAATTTATAATGTTTTTATGATTTCGTGATAAATAATGTTTATATATTAGATTATTATTTTTAGCAATTTTATAATAGCATTACAAATAGGGATTTCTTATTAGGTGTCAATTGTAATTTCGGACTTCCTATTTAAAACTTCATAAAATGGGGTTTTGCATTGAAATTTTGTACAAAATGATGTTTCTCCTTGATGGACATGGACGTCCTTCAAAAAAATATTTTGCGTTAAAAATTAATAGTGACACGTGGCCACCTATTTTTTTCGTTGACAACAAAAAATAAAACCATACATACCTTACGATTCTTCTTCTTCCTATTTTCTTTCTCTACTTCTAGTAGGCCGCCCCCGACGACTCTTCATCACCTACATTCTCTTCTTCACTTCTAGCATTCGCAAAGGTAAGTATATTAATAGCATCGCATCGATGGACTCTTCTTCCTCACATAAAATATTGCGCCGACGGACTCTTCTTACTCGTAGTATTTGTTGAACTCAACAGTAGTGAATTCACCTCCTCTATCAAATTGAACTACTTTGATGACTTTGCTTGTTTCTTTCTCCACCATCACTTTGAATTTCTTGAAAGTTTCAAACACTTTTGAATTCTCCTTTAGAAAATAAACCAACATCTTCCTCAAGAAATCATCAATTAAAGAGATTAAGTATCTCTTACTATTGAATGATTCTGGAGTTATCGGCCCGTATAAAACGGTATGGATTGGTCTGAGTTGCTCCTTTGCTCGGTATTTAGAATAGCTTGGGAAAGAAGTCCTCACTTGCTTCCCGATCACACATTCTTCACAGAACTTCTTTACAAATTTAATATTAGGTAGTCCTAGCACCATCTCCTTTTTTGACAGCACGGTCAACCCCCCAAAGTGAAGATGACCAAACCGATAATTCCACTTCATAACCTCATCCTCCAAATCAAGTTGCATACATTTATCTTGAACTATTTTAAGATCAAGTTTGTACATGCGATTTTTCTTCATTTCTACCTGGGCAATGAGCCTCCCGAGTTTATCCATCACTTGTAGTTCTATATCCTTCATTAGAGTTGAGTACCCTTTCTCCATCAAGTGTCTCATGCTCAGTATGTTGCTTTTGAGATCAGGTACATAATAAACATCTCTAATCTCTCTAATTCCTCCATTTCTCTGTTGGATACATAATCGTTCATCGACCTTTAACGACTATTTTTAAAGCATCACCGGAAGAAATGGATCTGGACTCCACCTTTGAGAGTATTTTGAATAACCTTTCGTCACCACACATGTGGTTAGTTGCGCCAATGTCCAAGTACCAAAAAATGTTATTAGAACAACTCGATTTGATATTGATTTCTTGAATTTTTGTCACCAACAACAATCCTTCATCTTCTTTCTCAGCAAAAAAGTTTGTTGGTTCCTCATTTTCTTCTCGGATCTATAATCTTTGGAAATATGACTCAACTTTCCATAGTTATAGCATTTTATCGAGTAACAATCATTTGAAACATGTCCATACTTTCCATAGTTATAACACTCAATATTATTGTTTGTATTTGTACGGCCACACCGAGCTTGATCTCGGTCATTCTTGTTTTGTTGGCCGACTTGCTCACTTTCTCGTCCTCCTCTTCTTCTACCACATAGGCCTCAACCTCTTCCTCTGTCTCTGGTACTCTAAGTATAAAGCACATTCTCCTCTTTTATTGTCGCATTCTCTTGGAGAACATATTCAAGGGACTCTGCCTTCTTGTTTTCCTTCTTTGCCCATACGTTTATAAGGACCCAACAAGCTCTTCAATGATGAGCATTTCTAGATCCTTGGATTCCTTTATTGCGCACACTATATTTTTGAAACTATCTATCAATGATATCAAAATCTTTTCAATAACTCGGTTTGATGAAAAACACTCACCATTCTGATTCAGCTTGTTCACTACGGTCTCCACCCAAGTAATGAACTCATATACACTTTCAGACTCTTTCATTCTCATGTTTTCCAAATTTCCCTTTAGGGTTTAAAGTCGGACTTGCTTCATCTGTTCGTCTCCTTTGTTTGTTATTTTGTGTGTATCCCATGTTACTTTGTCGGCTATCTTCTCAAAGCCAAATTCGTTGATGGATCAGTATAGTATATACAAGGTCGCCTTGTCTTTAACTCGAACGACCTTCAACGCGTTCAGTTGGGCCTTTAAATATCCATCTGTGTTTGTGGGTTCCTCATACCTAGTCTCGACCACATTCCAGTTATCTTGGGAGCCAATAAGGGCCTTCATCTACACCTTTTAGTTGTCATAATTGACGCCTTTTGTTAACTTGGATAGTGGGATGTCATTGGCTAGATCTTTCATTTCTCTCAAGTGTTTACACTCAACACACCTCATAAATCTCTTGATCGCTCTTCTTTCTCTCTCGGCCAACCCACACCGCAACGTTCTCTTTTGAGGTTGATATATTCTCTCACGCTCAACTCACACACAATGACTTGAATTATGGGTGTTCAATATTTGGTCTGAACCAAAACCAACCGAATTCAAATTCATTTTCAGTTTTCGAATCGAATTTCAAACCAATTTGAATTCAAATACGGTTTTCGAATTGGTTTTCGTGTTGAGGTTTCAACTCGAAAACCAAATCGAAAACCAATTTTTTTTCTTAATTTATTTTATTATACATTATATTTATTATATATAATATATAATCATTTATTTTATTTTATTTATATTATATAATTTATTATATATAATATATAATAATTCATGCCTTATTCTCTAAACATAATTCCTTAACCGCCCACCTCATCTATATTTTCTAAACCTAATTACTCAACTTCCCACCGCATCTATATTCTCTAAACATAATTCATAAGTCGTTCACTCAATCTCCAAACATAATTCCTTAGTCGCCCACCTCATCTAATTTGTATATTCTCTAAACCTAATTCATCATCATCCTCCCTCCTCATCATATATTCTCTAACATAATCAAATAATCTCTTTAGTCTTCCTCATCTTTATCCTCTTAACATAATCCTCCAATAGTCACATCCCTCTTTATCTATATTCTTATATGAAAGAGCCTTCAAAATTCAACTGTATCTCTGAGCTTTGATCTATATAATATTTCTATCTTTTAGCTTCTTCTTTGTCAATACTCTTAAATTTGGATACATCTTCGTCGCTCGTTCAACGTCTATCTTATTCATTCAACATCTTAATTTAGATTTTTTTGAATTAGAATAATTAGAATTTAAGATTTGAAAATAACATAAAGAATAAAATCGAATTTGGTTCGAATTTGAATTATTCGAAATTCGAATCGAATATCAAATTCGAATTCGGTTCAATTTTATTAGAAATTTTCAAATTCAGTTCGATTTTCGAATTGGCTAACATAAATAAAACTTTGAAGAAACCGAACCAAAGAACTCAAATAACCCGGTAATTGAACCAATAAAGGGAAAAATATTTCTTTTTATTCATCTCAAATGATTGTCATAAATCTTTATAGGCAGAATATTTGACTCTTCAAATACTTGCCTCTTCAATTGCCAAAATAAATTATGATGCATACTAAATAGGCCTCTCAACTAAATCTTTTGGTTATTCCACTCACCCTCAAACCATTATTATTATTATTCTAAGAATATTAAACAATAAAAACAACAACTTATTAATTTAAGTTTATTCAACACCATTTACACAAGATATATAACAGTCTTTTTGCTTCTTTTAATGAAAAATCTGTCAATATTCAACAATTGAAAAAAGAGATGGAATCTTTTAAGTCCAAAGAAAGAAAAGGGAAGAAATTAAAGATTTATATTGTATTTATTGCCATGTTGGTCTTATATATGTATTTTTGTTTGTAAGTTGAAATTGTGTATTGAAGATGATTTTATGTTGTTAATGGAAATATGTTTGTTTAAATAAGATCAATCACTTTTTATAGATGCATGATGAGAGAACCATCAGTGAAATAATAGTTGGTTTATACATTCATCTTGTCATATCCATCCTCTTAATTGAAGACTATTTCAAAATGTTGGATCACCATTGATGTCATTTAATTAATTGTTAGAAGAAAAAGTGCATGACGAAAAAGAGTTATTCACTAAAAGTGTAATTGTGAATAAGAAGATTGTATTGGTTGATAAAGTCAGATGAGTTCTCTATCATATAAATGGTATTTATAAAAGAATGTTTCTCAAACTTTTGTGAAGACAGAAACAATTGCAAGGACATGATATTTATAGATTAAGGAGAGAAAGCAAGCAGTGTAATAGTTGTTCTAATTCTTTGGCATCAGACATATGCTTCTTTAGTATCATCTCCATCATTAAAATTTTAAACATTATCCATAAACCAAAAACATAAATCAAATGGATTTTATTTTTCATAAACATTATTTATAGACAAAAAAATATAAACCAAACAGATTTCATTGTTCATAAACATTATCCATAGACAAAAAACATAAACCAATAAGATTTTATTATTATCCATAAACAAACTAAACCAAAAACATAGACCATATACAAGTTTGATCAAGAAAGAAATAAACCAACAACCAAAAGAATTTCAGTTCATGTAGCCTTACTCTCTTGAGAAGAAATTACATATTTCTTCATAGTAATATTCAATTTCTTCTTTGCGGCCATCTTTTGTAGTTTGTCACTCGTTATAGTTAGTTTTCCATTATACATTAACTCAAGCGACTTTATACCATGACCTGGTTGAGTATCATCTCCATCATTAAATTTTTTAAATCATTGCATATCATTGTTCATAAATATTATCCATAAACCAAAAACATAAACCAAACGAATTTCATTTTTCATAAACATTATTTATAGACAAAAATACATAAACTAAACGAATTTCATTGTTCATAAACATTATCCATAGACCAAAAATATAAACTAATAGGATTTCATTATTATCCATAAACAAAGTAAACCAAAAACATAAACCATATAAAAGTTTGATAAAAAATAAATAAACCAACAACCAAAAGAATTTCAGTTCATGTAGCCTTACTATCTTGAGAAGAAATTACATATTTCTTCATAGTAATATTCGATTTCTTCTTTGCGGCCATCTTTTGTAGCTTGTCACTTGTTATAACTAGCTTTCTATTATACATTATCCCAAGCGGCTTTATACCATGACCTGATTGAGTGTAACTAACCTTCAACACGCTTAAATAACAGGTTGAGCCTGCGATATTACATGTTATTGATTTTCGGTTAAAATTACAAGGAGATGGAGAAACATAAAGGGCGAGATTTTTTTGTATTGTCTGAGGAGAAGGAGAAGGAGGAACAAGTGGACCTTAATTTAGTGGTGTTTCCCTAGAAGGAGCAAGTGGACATGGATTTGTTGGTGTTTCCCGAGGATGAGGAACACATCAACTTAGATTTGATAATGTTTCCAAGGAGGAGGAGGAGGAACAAGGGGACCTCAATTTGATGGTGCTTCCCGAGGAGGAGGAGGAACATGTCGACCTTGATTTGATGGTGCTGCCCGAAGAGGATGAGGAACACAAAGACCTGAATTTGGTGTTATTTGAGGAGGAGGAACAATGAGACCTGTATTTGATGGTGTTGCTCGAGGAAAATGATGAAAACGTCGACCTCAATTTGATGGTGTTGTCCGAGGAGGAGGAGGATTTGGATTTGGTGTTGTGTAAGGAGGAGGAGGACATGGATTTGTACAAGTAATCCTTTTTGGTGCACTTGTACCAATTGTACTCGTTGACCTTCTTTTTCTAGATTTAATTCCTGAATAACAATCAACAAATTAAACGATTAGCCATCAACAAATTAATTAATTGATAAACCCTTATAATAAAAAATAAAATAAAATTACCTACTACACTAGCTGTGTTATCTACTACACTTTCACTTGTTCCTGTTGCACTTAAATAAATACCTAAAATTAAAATAGTTAAATATTAATTTCAATTTTAATCAATGATAAATAAAATTCAATGTACGTTTCAATTTAATATTTGTGGGTGGTTGATTAGCAATTCCAATTGGAATTTATGTACAACCCCTTTTATTATGGCCTTCCATTCCGCATTTACCATAATAAACTATTCAACCATATTTGTACATATGGTGGTAAAATAAGTGACATACCCTCACATTTAGGTCATAATTCATCTCCGTTGTTGGTAGAATTGAAAAGTAATACGTCCCCATTAAGGCATCTCATTTATACCAATATGATACATAATCTTCAAGGTTACCACCTGAATGGTAAATTGCACATACTCTATGTGCACAAAGAATGCATGTTATTTGCCAAAGTTGACAAGTGCATTGCATTTGTCTTATGTCCATAGTGTGTTTATGCTTGCCCTCAGTTACCTCGTAACTGAAATCACCATTAAAATCTAAACTGTACTTATAGTACCTGGCTTTTGAGATTTCTAATCCCTTTTCTTGTCACATGTGATATATTCCCAAACCATAAATTGGTTATAACTCTTTTCTCAACCTCACAATTCTCCTCATTACCATTAACCTTATATGCTCCAACATACTAATGATAGACTTGCATCTACTAGCAATTATCTATGAATTAAAACATTCACATATATTGTTATCTACCATGTCGTATTTGGGGCCTCATTTAAATATGCTTTTGATCATTTTTTTCATTTATTCAAATTAGAGACTTACCAGCACACTCTTTAACCTCTTCAAGAATTCTTAGGTTGGCATAAAAAAGTTTTGGATATGTAGATCGAGCACAATTCCAGAACAAAATCTTCAAGTCCCCTCCCATGTATCTAGCTTTGACCTAGTTTTCGTACCAATGTCGACAACAAAATCTGTGTTCAATATTAGGTAACAAATTTTCAATAGTAAGAATCTGTGTTCACTCTATTTGATTCGTCTTTGATAGTTTGGAGGATAAATGTACTTGTGTCATTATTTTTTTCAACTCAGCAATATACCTCCACAAATCAACAAACTCCTTATCATTGTTACCATGAATTTCTTCCAATATGAAACCATTAGCTCTTCTCATAAGGGACAAAGTGACATCATAATTAAATTGCTCCTTACATAATTGTTGCATTGTCCTCACAAAGATATCTAATTTGGTCCCTAAATTTCAAGGCAACACATTAGGTAGTAACCAACCGGTTATGAATGTCTGAATAACATTTATGCTCTAGATGATATGTTTTAACGATTCAACTTTTAAGTGTTTTGTCTGTACTAATAAAAAATGCCACAAATAACCATCTTTCGCACACTTGACCCTCATTCGATTAGAGTTTTATATCAACCATTGTAGACTAACGGGACAATCGCAAGCATAGTCTGTAATTGCATTTTTAGTGGATTTTTTACTTTCAAAATATATCACAACCATAAATCTTTCAGAACCATTAACTGACGATACATTATACGATATACTCACATTAAATTGTCGATTTGTTTGATGAGATATCACCGCATCATCAAAATCTTCATAGTAAACATTATCATCATCCCATATGTAACTATTGTGATAAGTCTCATCAATATATTCTGATAACTCATCATTTTTAGTCATTTTACTATCATTTCTATTTTCTTCACCATCTTCACGGATCTCTTATTCTTCAGATCGATCATCTTCATCAATACTATTATGTTGATTCTCATCAACACCTTCTTCTTAAGCAATAAAATATTCATCTACACGAATCTTTTATTCTTCCGGTCGAACCTCTTCATCATTATTATTATGTTGATTCTCATCAACACCTTCTTCTTCAACAATAAAATGTGCCTTTACACGAATCTTTTCAGCTAAAAACTCTTTATCAATAAGCCCTTCTTCGACATTAACTTCAAAATTTTCTTTGAAATCTTAAGACATTTTATCTTCTTCCACTATTTCAGTTTCAAGAGGCTCTTCTTCATCTTCAAAACTAGTCTCTTCTATACCAGTATCTTTAAGATGTTGAACGTGTAAGACTTGTAAGGGTATTGAGTTCAAAGCATACCTAACTTGGTTTAGACCATCAACATGGTCAAGATAAATTGTAACATTTGACAACTCTTAAATAGGTGTATAACCTCAAACACATGTTGATCATTATTGAGGAGACTTAAAACACCATCACCTTATCATATAAAAACTTAAATAGAGACCGATTGTTACATCCCAATGATTCAGTAAACTATACCAAATTCCAAAAACATAATTCATCAACAATTATAATGGACATCACATTTTCTTCCCATAATGTATTAATCTCACATATCTGAAAATATTTCAAATGTGATGTTAGAGAAATTAAAATTATACAAAGAGAAATAAAAGATAATAAAAAATTCTAATTTCTTACTTGCCGTATCGGATTTTGGAAAAAAAAAATCGGCTTAGCGAGGTGTTTGAATTAGGCTTCGTTTTCCTCGACCGAATATTTTCCTCAATTTTTTCATTAGGATCTAATCAAAATTGAATTTCATAATTTTAGAACTAATAATAATGAGAAGAATGCATCAGTAGTCGTCAATAGGCAACGTGTAGAGAATAAATGGCAGAAATATTAAGATCAAACATCTACGTTATAAAATGTTAGATGAACAAAAAATAAAGATTGGCTGACTAACACCTCTCTAGATTTATGATAGAATTTCTTAATGTAAATCTACTAGTGAATACTACGGATGTGAATGTGGAAAGGATAGCTATGCAGAAAACATTAATATCAAGAAAATATATACCAATACTAGAAGTTAGAAACCATATCACTAACTTTCGGGAAAATGAGACTTCCGACGTTGGTTAATAGAAATGTTTGAAACAAGAATACTAGTATGCTAAAAAAGAATTTTATTTAAGAAATCACTTAAAAAAACCCTAAAATATTGTACCTAATCAATTAAAAAACCTAAAATACTTGACCTAATCTAAAATTCAAATATAGAAATATAAACCTATTGTAAATTTCAAGATAGAGGAGAGTTCGATCGATTATAGTATATGACTGCATATCGCGAGGTGAAGAGGCGTCAAAGATCCTTGAAGTTCGATGGAAGTAGGGTGTCGTGATGTAGGTGAGGAAGAAAGAAGACGTGGCGACAAATATCTTTGAAGTTCGATGGAGACAGGGCGTCGCGATGTAGGTGAGGAAGAAAAAAGAGGTGGCGACAAAGACCCTTAAAGTTCGATGGAGGTAGGGCGCCGCGATGTAGGTGAGGAAGAAAGAAGAAGAGTTGACGTCGGCTTACTCAAAGTAAAGAAATAAGGAAGAAGGAAAAAGAGTCGCACGACTGCTAAAAGAGAGTAAATTTAGTTTTTTTTTTAATTAATGACATTTAATATTTTAACATTTATTAAAAAAAATAGGTGATCGCGTGTCGTTAATGTCCGTTAGAGAGAATTTCAGTTTGTACAAAATGACAATGCGAATGCCCAATCGGTGAAGTTTTAAATAGGAAGTCTGAAATTGCTTTTGACACACAATAAGAAACTCCAATTTGTAATTCTGGCCAATTAATAAAATAATTTTCTCACTTTAAATAATAGCTCTATAAAAATTAAAGACAATTATAAAAAATAAAAGTAACATGTTAATGCTTACATAAATGTTTTAGTTATAATTTTTTAGAAAAATATATTATTTTCAATTATATTACTTTACAAAATAATAATCTAACATCATAAAAATATTATTTAAAAAATAAAATATTTCAAATGTATACAAACAAAATGTGGATAAACATATCACCTCATCCAAAACTAAATCATAATTGTGGATAGTTGCCTAGAATATGTTGTTTCACTAGGGAAATTAAATTTCCCTAATAATAGGGTTATTTCCAAATTTAGCATAAGATATATAAATTTTGCAAATGTAACATTTTGCTCATGGAAAAAGTCCATTTTGCCCTCAAATTAAAAAAAATAAAAAATCATACTCAGTGGGACTTTCAGTTTCTTGTCTCCCATTTTCCCTCCCTCTCCCAACCTCCTCGTTTTAGTTCTCCATTTTCTCCACCAACGATCCTTGATCATCGCAGCGAACCAACGATCCAACAAAACCAAGGAAACCGGGAAGCCAAGGCGACGCCAAAACGTCTTCTACATTTCAGGTTAGTTTTCCGTGTTTTCGTCGTTTCATGCTGAAATGGAAGAATGTTTTAGGGTTTCATCGTTTAGAATCTAGGGTTTAGGTTAGGTGGTGGATGAATGGTTTTAGAGTGTGGTTGATTGGTTTTACGGTGAAATATACATCTGACGAAGGCGACGATGCATCTGTCGTAGGCGGAAAATGCATATGTCGCAGACGAATATGCATTATCAAGACCCAGTGCTTCATCTTCATAGGGAAATATACCTTATCTATAGTACTTCATCAAGTCAGGAAATTTTCTTCATCACCCATGAAATATTCCATCAAGTCACTGTCGAAGCTATATTTTTCTGGATTTTTGGAAACTTTGAATAACGTAACAACAATCTCGTAGCGATATTACAATCACATATCGAGAAATTTATCGGATGATAAGTCATAGGGAAATTGACAACCCTTTTTCTAAGAAGGTAACATGATGCATCTATCTCCTGCGAATCGAGAAAATGAATTAAGCACAGAACATAAATTGAATTAAGCATAGAACAGAAATTAAGCACAAAATTGCATTTTCGGACTATGAAAGATACATTTGTCGCAGGCGACAAAGCATCTGTCGCAGGCGACAATGCATCTGTCGTAGTCGGAAAATGCAATTCTGTGCAGGGTGGATCATGTAGCTTACTAGATCATGTAGCCAATTATGAGGCCTCAACATTCTGATAAACAAATCTCGACCAGCAAAGTTAATAATCATATTTATCTTGTCTTCATCCTCCAACTTCAGCTACTTTTTCAACTCATCCATCAGTTCAATATCATAATCTAAAAGAGGATTGATAGTTACTAGATCATTGTGTTTAAACGTTTTTCATTAGGGTTTGTGTAGTTCCCCAATTTTGTGGACTTCTTATTTCTTCTAAATTTTGTTGGAGTCATTTCTAATACATCATCACCCTTCTTGGCCAACTCCACCTTCCTCTTCTTTGACAACTCCTCCATCCTCTTCTTGGCCAACTCCACCTTTCTCTTCGTGCCTAACTCCTTCTCTTTCGTGGCGAACTCCTTCTTCTTCGTGGCTAAATCTTCCTTGTCTACCATCTTCAACTCAGCCTCATTCTTTCCCAACTCATTCATAACATCATCATCTTTATTTTCATTCTCAACGACAACATCATCATCAGCTACTTTATTTTCATTCTCAACAACAACATCATCATCAGCATCTTTGTTTTCATTCTCAACAACAACATCAGCATCTTTGTTTCATTCTCAACAACAACATCAACAAAAGCAATATCTTTTTTTGTATCCAACCTATCAAAAACATCAACAGAAGCAATATTTTCTTTCTCATTCAACCCATCATCATCATCAGCATCTTTGTTTGTCTCTAACCCAACATCAACAACAACATCTTTTTTCTTCTCCAACCCATCATCAACATCATCATCGGCATCTTTGTTCTTCTCCAACCCAACATCAACAACATCTTTTTTCTTCTTCAACCCATCATCAACATTATCATCAGTATCTTTGTTCATCTCCAACCCAACATCAACAACAACAACATCTTTGTTTATTTCCAACCCATCATCATTGAACCCATCAACAACAACATCTTTGTTCAACTCCAATCCATCATCATTCAACCCATCATCAGCAACATCTTTGTTGAACTCCAACTCCTTCTCCACTAAATCTGAATCAGCATTCTTATGTTGTTTTATTTCACCCAATAATTTGATTATGTGATTGAACATAACACGTTGATCCTCTTTGATGACCTTCATTTCAGTTTTAAACTCATTCACATCCCTTGTCAGCTCCTTCATATTCTTTCTCAGCTCATCAAACTTGACATCATGCTGGGCTTGAGTCACTCGATTGTCTTGGCTAGTTGGAGAATTGTCTTCGTGTTTTTGAGGAGTCGTTGTTGAAGGGACATGGCTAGATTCATGAGTAGTAGACCGAGAGGTGTTTTGGCTAGATTCATCACTAAATGACTTCTCGGTCCTCTTGACTAGTGTAATTTTAAGTGGTCTTCTCCTCTTGGGCACCGATTTGAGAGTACTGCCATCTTCATTCTTTTTCTTCCTACCATCCACTTCAAATAATTCATCATAAATGTAGTCTCCCATTTCTTCAACGTCTTCCCCACAATAGTTCCTTTTCTCCTCCTCAGACTCATCAATCTTGTTAAACACATTGCATTTCAGGAGGGCAGTGGATACCACTTGGAGAGTGTTGGTGTTGCTTCTAGAGGCTGTAAAAAGTAATATCCTTGGGCATATAGGTTGTTCATTGGTCATATCCGCAAATTTGGGGACAAATGTCTTCATAACCAAATATGTCCAAACTTGGAAGGCTATTGCGAACCCACTAATAGTATAAGCGACATCACAGTTCCACTTGCAGGTTTCCTTCTTCTCCAGATATAGCTACCGAAGATGTTTCATGTCTTTGTCAATACCCTTCAGGGTTGAACTGAAGGAAACCTTTCCCCATGGAAATTGAAGGAACATCTCCTTGTCCTCCACCATGCTGAAGATTTTCAAATTTACCTTCCTCCTATTATCAGATCCAAAAAGACACTGATAAATAAGGTTGATGAGCCCAAGCTTCCATGCATCCTCCTTATCAGAGCATCAGAGGAAAACTGTTTGAACCTCATTCACTCTAACAACTGTTTTGCCCCCAAAATATTTATGGACTAGGGGTGAAAATTCTTCAACGTGCCAGTTTTCGATCACAGGAAATCTTTCAAAATTTAGGCCTATCACCAAGGCATATTCCTTCATGCCCCAATACAACTCCTGACCATTGACCAGGAAATTTATTCCCTTCGAATTGGAGCACCTTTTCCTCATCAACATCTGATGGATTATTATTTCTGAGAAAATTATAGTCGGGGCTTTCAATAGATGTTGGAATTGAGACTGCAAAGCCCTATCCATAAGACCAAAGTGATTAAACTTGTCCTTCGTCTTTAACAAGCAGGTACAAGTGGATTTCCATAAAACATGGCCAGGAAAGTTCTCAATAACGGATTTGGATTTGGTTTTACTTTTGCTTTTGGTTGGTGTCATCTGCAAAAAAACATTATGTCAGACTAATGAAAGTAAATACCACTTCTTTAAAGAAGCAAATAAGACATCTGTCGCAGGCGAAAATGCATCTATCGTATGCGACAATGCATCTGTCGCAGACGAATAATGCATATTCGCCTGCAATGGATGCATTGTCGCTTGCGACGAATGCATTTTCGCCTGCAACGCCTGCGACAGATGCATCTTAAACCCAAAACGATTCAGTCAGCCCATAAAACTAAACTCTAAACACTAAAACCCTAAACCATTCTTCCATTTTAGCATGCATGGAAGGTAAATGACAAAAAACGGGAAAAACTCGCCTTCAATGTTGCGGCATTGCCTCGGAAGTTCATTGCCTCGGAGAAAACTCACCTTCAATCTTGCGGCGCCTTGGGAGTTTGTTGACTCGGAGAAAACTCACCCTTAAACTTCGTTCGTTCGGCTTGGATCGTCGTCGGGGGCTCGGATCGTCGTCGGGGCTTGGATCGGGGGCTTGGATCTTCGTCGGGGGAGAGGAGAAGAAGAAGAGTCGTGGGTTTCGGCAGAGGCCGTTTCGGGGGAAATATGAAAAGAGGAGAGTGAGGGAAAAGAGGGAAAAGGGAAGAAACTGAAAGGGACCAACTGAAAGAATGATTTTTTATTTGAAAGCAAAAGGGTCTTTTTTTTATAGGCAAAATGTTAAATTTGAAAAAATTATATGGCATATGCTAAATTTGGAAATAACTCTATTGTCCGGGTTATTTCGTCAAATTTCCCATTTCACACCCTCTCAACATTAACCCCTCTAAATCTCTTAATTTAAAAAAAAATAAAAATAAAATGTTATTTTTGAATTAGATTGAAAGTGAGCACAGCATATAAAACATGCTTGAAACAGCATATCCAGAGTCATGGATAGTTATAGTTTCATACTTTGTTATTATTATTAAAAATAAAAATAATATATATATAAAATAAACCAGCAGCTAAAATAAATCTGATTGTGTATTTGACAGATCACAAAAATCTTACCCACAGAAAAGACGTGACTAGCACCCTAAATATATATTATATTTCTTTTGCCTATATTTAGATGGTATATATGTCCAAATAAGTAATTTGATTAATTTTTTAATTTTTTAAATTGTAAAAATAAAATCATTTGTCATATTGCCTTCTTTATATATATTTTCCACTAAATTATATGTAACCATATTTATTATTTGTTTAACTTGCCTCTTCTATGTATATTTTTTTCACAAAATAATTATTAATTTATTACAAATGAGAATGGATAAGCTTTAATGTAAAATAAGTGAGACTAACCAAACAATAGAAATACAATATAAAGTGGATATCAAAATTGAATAGACAAATTTTATTAAATTTATTAATATATACACAATTAAATATACTCCTAACATTATTTAATTTTTTTTAAGGGTTCAAAATTACAGGAATTGTTATTTAAAATCTGAAGAGTTTATAAAATTTGACCCTTAGTTATTTCTTTTATTTAAATTGAACATACTACTTTTAACTTTCAATTTATAATCTCTCCAAATTCTTAAAATTATTTTCATAGTATTTATATATTATTACCTTATTGTTAATTAATAATTTATTTATTATTAATAACCATATTAATTTCATTAATTAATATATTACACAATTAAAAAATATTAGTATTAAACACTAAAATAACCCATCAAAGTAGCAAGTGATCATAAAAATCGATTTAAAAGACTAAAATGTCACGAGTTCAATTCTAAACCGGAGCGTCTTGAGTTGCATCGTTGATGCAGAAGTTATCATGACTGTAATATGTAATGTTAATTCCCCTTAATTAAAAAAATATTTAAACACTAATATTGCTTTTATAAAATAAAATAACTCATTTTTATATTCTCGTGAGGTCTTTAACACCCATATCATTTTTTAAAAAATAAATACAATAAACTCAAACAAGGCCAAATTGTTAATTTTATATCTTTTGCAAGTGGATTAAAACCCAATAATCAAACGGGCCTTAGGGCTTAGTAAGCCTTTTGTTCGATCTGCTGCCCGTGCTGACCGAGAGATGATATACTAAGAGAGAGAAAACGAAGATCATAAACCCTGAATTAGGGGGGGCTATATAATGATGGAAAATAGCATATGAAAACGGGTGCCGCAATTTTAGAAAGCAAGATTCAAGAGGCACAAATCGAAAATCAAAATCCTTTACTCTCCAATCTTCATTTTCAACTTCAATTCCTCTGTTTCATCCATTCCTGTCGCCATTGCAGCATCAAAAGGAACGGAGTAGTGCAGCAGCGGCAGTAGCAGTTCAGAGGCTTGAAGAAGACCCAGCCAGCACAAGTAAGTTTAATAAATCCGACCCATGTAAGGTTTTAAGTTCATAAGTTTAGATTTCATTCCATTGTTTATGCAATTTCGAATTCTATTAGCGATATTTGAGAATTTAAAGATCCATTGAATTCATTTCCTGAAACAGTTTTTGGGTTTCTTCGTTTAAGCTCTATATTTCTATAAAATACTTATCTTTGTTATGAATTGTTTAGGTATTGGATAGATGGTTTTGAGTTGTTTGTGTTAATAAAAGAAGTGTTTGATTCGATTATGTAGTTTGGATTGAGTTGATTATAAAATATAGCATGAGATCCTTCACATCATTAGTTTGTTTAAGAAATAAGTGAGTTGGTAATTAGGCTCACTTTGGTATGAACTTCGAAAATAGTAAATGAAAGACGGGACCTGGTAAGCTGGGTACTCAGGTAGCATTTGTAGGGATGCCATAAAATATTAAATAAAGGTTGTAAAACAACATTTGGTTTTCCTTGATTGCTCTTTTGGAATTGATATGATTTGAGCTTCAAGGTGATTTTCAAATGAAAAATGTGGTACGATTTAGACCTGGGATGAGCTGAATTTTTATTTGAGTGACGATCTTAATTTGAATAAATGATTTGGTTGTGATGATTAAGTGAATATCATCAATGTTCTTGCATGCTATGATGTGATGATTGAATTTCAATGTCATGCTTTGTTGAGAACATAAATGGTTGATGATGTATGTTGGCACAATGGCATTGGTGAATTGAGCTTGGTTGATGTCTATACATGATGATTGCATGCCTATAATGGGACAGTTGAAATAGGCTTAATTGATTAGGGATTACGAATTGTTATGCATGATTGATTGAAATATGAATTATGATATGCATGCTTCTTTATGATTGTCTTTGATATTATTGCTACTTTTTTCTTTTCCATTATCATGGGATGACCATTGTTATATGAACAAGACTTAGAGATGAAAACGATTGAAAAATGCATTTAGGATTTCAGAGAAACCCTTAAGTCTGATCCTAAAAACGAATTTGATCCACCGTTAATGGACTAGCAAATGATGAAATTTAGAAATTAATGCTGCTGCAGCTGATTATTTTCTCAACCACCCCACATTCTAGGTTTTCTTGAGCACCAGAGAAAGAGAGTGTTTAAAGAGAAGGATTTTGGGAACGTTGGCTGGGAAAACGCAACTGCACTATGGCCGAGCCTGAAGCTTCTGTTTGCTATGTCGGAGTCACTCGAAACTCTGCCGCTTTTCGTCTTATGAAACAAATGGTATGTTTAGTACTCAGTCAAAATCTTAATAAATAGAACTGATAAGCTTGCTAGCTGGGGATATTATTTTCATTTGATGTCAGCTTATTATGTTAATTATAGGGGTGGGAAGAAGGCGAGGGGCTTGGGAAAGACAAGCAAGGGATCAAAGGATATGTCAGAGTGAAGAACAAACAGGACACTGTTGGTAATTACTTTTGCCCCGATTAGATTGATTTCATGTTGTAAGGATGAGTATTAGCATTAATTTTGAGGATTGATGTAGGGATTGGATTGGACGGGCCCAAGAAAAACTGGGCTTTTGATACATCGCAGTTTGATGACATTCTCAAGAGATTGAAAGTGGTAATTTCACGTTTCTCATTGAAAATGTTTCATGATTAACTTAACTGCCTTATACGAAAGTATTTGGATTTATTCTGACTCATCTTCCTTGTTTCTGGCAGCAAGCAACACAGACCAAAGATGAAGGTACATTCTGTGTATATATAGCATCGAATTGGTGTGGCTGAAAACTCAATTTTGGGTTTCAACCCGTAAGAGATATTGAATTATATCTTTGACTGCAACCACACTTTTCACATACATCAAGAATATATTCAACTTGAGAAATGAATTTTACATTAGGAAGTCTAATGAATCACGTTAATAAATGCATTTGCAGTCGATGTAAAGAACAAAGTCGAAGAGGATAAAACAGATGAAGATGACGATAAATCAAATGCATCTGAAATGGAAATTGATGTGGTTGTCAAAACAACAAGGCCGCAAGGAAGGTGACCATAAATTTACATTCATGTCGTTCTTCTCTGAGTCATTTTGGTGTGCTGGACATTTTTTATAGTAACTTTGTTGTGATGTTAATTAGGTATAAGAAGAGGGAGAGGGGGAAATGTGTTCAGGGATATTCTGCCAAAGATCTCGAAGGAATACTTGTGAGTCAATCACTGTTTAAGGATGGTGTATAATTTAAATCAAAATTTGCTATTAAAGCATATGAAAATACTGTTATATAGAAATTCTACTAATATATTTTTTTATCATCTATCTGTTCTTTTGGGCTATAGGTAAACAAGAACAAGGATACTACTAATGCAGATTTCAATAAGGGTACTAAATCAAGATTGATGGATGCATCTGAATGTACTCTTTCAGTGGTTGAAGGTAAACGGATAGAGATTATTTCTTTCTATTGTAATTCATCCGAAGAGAATTGTGCAAGAGAAAGATATATATAATAGTTTTGAAAGTAATATGCGAAACATTTTGCAGAGATCATATTAAAAGAGCTTCCACCTGATTGGTGGGGTTTTAAGCTTGGATTTGTATCAGGAGGAGTTCTTGGATCAGAAGCCAAAAGGAAAAACCTCAATACCAACAAAGAGAGGAGTACTTTCTGTGAAGATGATCAAGAGAATCTTTATAATCTTGTCCAAGTATATATCCCTCTACAATATTTATGATTTTTCTTTAGTCTTACCCTAAAACCTAACCTGATCTAATCCATCTCTATATCGTAAATAAGATTTACTAGAGAATTTATATGAATATTTTCACGACAGTTGTTGATTCTTAAGTTGGTTCGCGCAGAATACGGCTACGACTGGAAAACAAGGATTGGGTATTAAGGATCGTCCAAAGAAAATAGCTGGTTGCTACTTTGAGGGGAAGAAAACTAATTTTGATGACAGTGATGCTGATGAAGATTCAAGAAGTGATTGTGATGATGATGATGACAATGATTGTTTAGAAGAAGAAGAGGAAGTGGGGAGGAAGAAAGAGCCAAAATTGAAGTTGAAAAAGCTTTGTAGGAAGCTTCTTAATCAAGTATGGCACATTTAGTCCATATGAATCATCACCATCATCTAAGATTTCTTCTAAAACTTACAAAATCTCATTTCACAGGTGCCTGAGAAGAAACTCAAATTGAAACAACTCAAGGCTCTTCTTGACGAGAAAGCACCCTCTGTTTTTGCCAATTTCTCCAAGGGAGACGCCCTCGCTTTCTTAAAAAACAAGGTATCGTCTCAGAATTTGGTCATCGAGGAACCCAAAACAATCAAGGTCTTATTTGCACTAATTGATTTTCTTTACATTGACTTAATTTGTAGCTTGAAGGCAACAAGAAGTTTTTGGTGGATGGGAAGAAGGTTAGCCTCTCTAGATAAAAGAGTGGTAACTGAAATTTTGATTCATTTGAGAATTTATATATTGCTACCAAACTTGATTTTTCTACAATGCTTGCATACAATTGTTTGAATTGTATAAACATTAAGACTATGATTATGTTGGAAAATAATATGTTGTCATTAAGCTATTATAATGGATTAAGTTTTTTTTTTTTATCTAATAATTATTGAATTTGAAATAGTCTTAGAATAATTTATCAAAAATTAACATTTTATTTATATTATTAAACCATGTTGATTAAAAGGGGCCAACAATTGCACATGGGAGATTGAGAGAAAGCACTAAACTCTACTAGTAAGAGAAGCATTAAAGTAAGGTACCCCCACAAGTCACATGCCTTTTACTTCTAGTGCTAATTATATCCATATTGGACCACCCAATTCATACATTTATATTTTCTTTTCTTTTTTTTAAAACTTTAGTAATAAGGTTTATGTTCTGGATTTGATTAAGATGGTTAGTATCCTTGACATAAATCAAGTTTATTTTATTGAGAATTTTCTAAATTTTGTAACCATTATTATAATGTTATATAATTTTATTTTTTATGTTTTTAAAATCTCGAACTATTTTAAAGTAGAATAACTTTTAAACTAATCAAACTTTTATGATTCTATATTTTTATAAATTGTTCGATTTTATGATTTTACCAACAAAAAATTGAATTTATATATTTATAATTTTAAAAATGTTATTATTAATTTTATTCAAATAAATGATTAAGTGTAATTTTTTTTTTTAAAATATAACATCTTTATAAGGTTAGTTACTTGTTATTATTTTTTAATTAATTTTAAATTTAATTATATATATTTTTTCTAAAGGGTTAATATTTAAAACTCTTAATTATATATATATATATATATATATATATATATATATATATATATATATATATTTTAAAAAAAAAACTCCTACATTTACAAGTAACCTTTTAAATTTATGAATTTATATCTAGACAACAATTTTAAGTAATTTTTGAATTTGAATTGTTTTTTTATTTTTTTATTTTTGAAAAATGGTTGAATTGCCTTATTATTATTCTAAATTAATTTGGATGTAAAAATTTAGAGTAAATATTAAAATTTTACAGTTTTTTTTTTTTGTTTATTAATAAATCTGTATATAAAATTATAGTGTTTCGTTACTAAGTATCAGTGGTAAGAATACAAATAAAATTTGAATTCACGTAACTTTCTTTGGTAAGTCTTTTTTACATAACTTTCTTTGGCAAGTCTTTTTTGCTATCAAATTCATTGTTTTATTTTGCTTCATGCAACACAAATGAAATGTTATTTGTTGTACAAGTTTCAAGTAACCGGTTAATTTATATACAAGATTATTTAATAATCGAACACTTTTTTTCTAATAGACATTGCATCTTTTTCTAATAGACATTGCATCACAATTTCATCGTCATATTTAATTATGAAATTAGTTAAATTTTATATTTTTTAATCCAAGCAGTTCCCACAAATGAATTCTGATTTTCCACTAAACTTCCATTTGTAAAACAAAAATTTACCCTCGTCAATTTTGTCGAAAATGTTATTGTCGCTTGTCCGCTTGTTTTATCAAATGTCACATTTGTGCTAATTTTGATGAAATTATGAGAGGGTCTCTAAGAAACCAAATTCTTTTGAATGTTGTAAGATAACGTCCTACTTTCTTTTACACTCTAAAAACACAATGTTATTAAACACTTCATTGTCTATTTCTCTTGTAGTCTATTACGTTAAATTATTTATGACAATTCTTAAATTTTACTCTTTTAGTAATAAATTTAGGATTTTATATATTATTTTAGTTATACCATTTACACTAAATAAACAAATTATATTTTCAAATTCAAGGCATTACATATTCAAATAAACAAATTTATATAATTAATTTTGTAACTATTAATTTTTTTAATATGATTTATTTTTAAAATTAATTTTATACTTAACTATATATATTATAATAATATATAATTAATATTCATAAAATATTTTTTTAATTTTTTTTATAAGTAACTCCAAAGTGACTTTAATTTTTGATATATTATTATTCTCTTTAAACGTTTAAGACAATTAAACTTATACGTAAAGATAATAGTTGGGTGGAGATAATGATACATAGTAAAAAAAATATATATATAATTTAATATTAATATAGTAGGGCATTGGGATTCGCATACTCCCAACTATCAAATATCTTCTCTATTATCTATCCTGACCTTGAATCCAAACCCGATTTAAAATAATTGAAACCCGATCGATAATTGGTACCTACAAATATCAGACATTCTGATACTTATTCTCATTCCTGAGTACATGTGATTTGTTTTAATGGCAAGATTGTTATGATAATATATGGATGATTTGAGTAAAACAATTATTGAAAATTTTCTATTTTATTTTATGTATATACACACAAAAAAGAACTATTATAATACTTAGTTATAACTGCAAATTTGTGGTAATTATAATCACTAAATTTATATTAATAAACTTGTTTGCTCAAAGTGATTTTTCAAGATTACCTAGCTAGTGAAGTCTTAATGAACAACACAAATGTGGTATATAATTTTTTCCTTACAAATCTCGTTCCATTATTGTCATTCTTGCCAACTCTACTTATTCTAGGCTCTAAAACTAGTTTAGTGAACTTTAGGGGAAATTTTTGTTTTGTCCAAACTAAAGACTTGACCCGTTTTACCGATCCGAATTGAAAAAAAAATTGAATAAATCAGAAACGGTTCACATTTTCCATTTAATTAAGTATAACCAATCTGAATTGATTTTCACCAAAACAAATATCGTTTTTATGATAAACATAATATTCCAAAAAAAATCCATTGCTTTCTCTTTTTCTCCATTTAAACGAAAAAATAATATTTATTATTATTAATCTAGTAAAAAAAATTTGAAGAAATAAAATGTCATTTTTCATTGTCAAATATTAATATTATATATGAAATATAATATAACCGATACACTATAATCAAATATAAATTTATCGAAAAAATTGATAAAAAGAAAATATTTAATGCTAACGATGAGTGATAAGGAAAGATAATCTATAGAGTAAATGACATAAATAGAAATGTGTAAAGAAATAGAGATGAATTATTTTATTTTTTCAACTAAATAGATCGTGTCACCATATAATTCTCTATCAATCATTTCTCAATAACTATTTTCTTAAAATAATAAATAAATAAATAAATAAAAACAATTTTATAACTAGGGATTTTTCATTTTTATATATATTCAATAGAAAAATGGAAATTTCAACATAAAAACATAATTTTCTATTTGAATTTTAATATATATATATATATATATATATATATATATATATATATATATATATATATATATATATATATATATATATATATATATATATATATATATATAAAAGGAGAATGATTGACACAAAAAGTGATATATTAAGTCACAAATAAAGCTATCATATCATTGGAGTGTAAAGACTTGACTATGTGCACGACTACACCATATAAAAACTCTTACTACACGTGTTTAAGGCAACAGCCATAGTAGATTCTTCTTCTTCTTCATCATCTTCTTCGTTCGCCATTACACCTTTTTCTCTCTCTACATCGCCTTTTCTCACACCACCGCGCAACTCGAACTGACACGCTGAGTCAACTCGAGCCACAAACACTTCAAAGCAAGTCTCCAGGAAGCTAGTTAACTCCATGTCTGCACACAAACGAAGAAAAGTCAAATTGTAAGTTCAATGTTTCCTCTTACTGTTTACAGAATTCTCTTTCGTTTCTTCTATATTCGTGCACTGTTTTGCTTGCTTGCTTGCTTGCTTGCTTGCTTGATTGATAGATTGATTGCTAGTTCTGCAGATCAGATCAACTTTTGTTAGTTGCAATTCTTAGTTATGTGTTGTACTCTGTTGATATTTGATATTGATCTCGTGTTTCTATGATTAGTTCTCTGTTTTGTTGTTCGAGATTTCTAGATCTTGTGATACCTAATTATCTGAAGTTTTTGTTAACTGTTACATGTATTATATTGGAAACTGGAATTCCGGACTTTGATTGATTGAATTTTGGACTATATATCAATCTATACCAAAATTCAGTTAATTCGGCGCTAGTGTTTAATCAAATTCAGTCTCAGATAACAACATATGGTGAGATGCATTTGGACTAAGTTCTGAGTTCAATTTCAAGCTTTAAACACTGATGTGATGACCTAGTTTGTGTTATTTGATCTTGTGTTCTTCTTTATGGAAACTTGGATGTTTTGTTTCTGTAAATAATTCATGACCTAAATTCATCACGTATGGTATATTTATAGGTTAAGTGAAACAATTATGGATGGAAAAAAGATTCAGACTATGGACGAGGAAACTGTAGGTCAACATACCTGGTCCGAGCTTCCAACAGAACTACTTGAAGTGATAATGTCGCATTTAACACTGAAGGAAAACATCCGCGTTTCTTCTGTCTGTAAGAGATGGTCTACGGTTGCTATATCAGTAAGGATTGTTAATCAACCCCCGTGGATAATGTATTTCCCAAAATATGGCAACTTGTATGAATTCTACGATCCTTTGCATCGAAAAACTTATTCCCTTGAATTACCTGAGCTACAAGAATCAAAAGTTTGTTACGCGAAAGATGGATGGTTGTTGCTATACAAACCTCGTACACACTCTGTATTCTTCTATGATCCGTTCACTCAGGAAATCATTCAATTACCAAAGTTCGAGATGACTTATCAAATTGTAGCATTTTCATCTCCTCCAACTTCACCAGACTGTATCGTGTTCACAGTTAAGCATATCAGCCCGACTGTAGTTGCTATCAGTACCTGTCAGCCTGGAGTGTTGGAGTGGACAACAGTTAATTATCATAACAGGTTGCCATTTGTCAGCAGTATTTGGAACAAAATGGTCTTTTGCAAGGGATTGTTTTACTGTCTCAGTCTGACCGGTTGGCTTGGAGTTTTCAACCCTCAAGAAAGAACATGGGTGATTCGGGTTATGCCACCTCCCAAGTGTCCTGAGAATTTCTTTGCTAAGAACTGGTGGAAGGGAAAGTTTATGGCGGAGCACAATGGAGATATTTACGTTATGTACACTTGCTGTAATGAAAATCCAATTGTGTTTAAGCTTGATCAGATGAATAAAGTGTGGGAGGAGATGAAATCTCTTGGGGGGCTCACTCTGTTCGCGAGCTTCTTATCGTCGCACGCGAAGGCGGATCTTCATGGATCGATGAGAAATAGTGTTTATTTCTCAAAAGTGCGGTTTTATGGGAAGAGATGTATATCGTATTCACTCAGTGACATTAGATATTATCCAAGGAAGCATGGTCATGACTGGGGTGAACAAGATCCTTTTGAGAGCATTTGGGTTGAACCACCCAAGGATCTCTCCATCTTCATGTGACACATTATTGACTTGTAAGTGTTTTATTATTTTCCTTCATCACTTATTAATTAGTTAATAGTATGATCCATAACACCATTATATGAGTTCTATATTAATTGGACCCATTTGTTGTCCACATTCAAATCTAAACCATAAACCATTACTAAATTCTTTTGAAAACACTTCTTTCTTTTGTCTTATGTCAACGTAAATGTGGAACAAGACTTAGTTAGACACACACTCAGAAATTATTGACGGTTTCTCATCTAGATCTAGATCCAGACCCAGACTAGATCGTGTTTCCAATGGGGTTGGTTCTAGGAATTGTATGTGTATTCCTATACATGTTCACAAATTGCCTATACACAACAAAAAAGAGGTAACCATAAACCTTGGGCCTTGTTTGCAGTGTTCTAAATGGCGGTAGGCGGTGGCGAAGCGGTAAGTGACTACCTACTGCCTCGGGTGCTTAGGCGGTGCCTAAGCGGTTGAAATATTTTCAAAGTATAAATAAATTTAAATATAAATATAATAAAGATATTCTATATTTGACTTTTTACCAAAAGTCCAAATTAATGTTCATAATTTATCTAAGATAGTAACATTTTAGTATAATTAATCTTCTAAATCATCTATACATGCACCATCAACTATATTCACAATTCTCTCGTCATCTGACTCTAAATCAACACTTTCTTCATGTTCCTCATCTGATGTATCTATATCCTCGTCAAGTTCTCTAATGGTGATGCTCCTTACACTTCTCCTTGGTTTTAGTACTTCATATCCCCGAGGCCTTGCCACCATTTTCCAAGTAAGTCCCGAACCTGGCTCGACCTCATCTTCATCACCACCCTCAACAAGCCAATCTTGAGCTTCACTAGTTTGAGAGCGCCTAATGGCTATATTTTTAAAATTGTTATATATTTAAATAATTAAACCGCCTGATGTATATGCGTGGCGGTCGCCTTGTCCCTTGTCCGCTATTTAGAACAACCATGAGGATTATTTTCAAATTATTCTCTCATTTGACCTAGTTTATGCTATTTTGGATTTGGTGAAACAAAGTCACTTTTTATTTATCTTATGATTGTGTTGACAACCAACTATTTGTATTTTTAGGTTAATTTCCATTGGTTTGAGGTAATTAATAAAGGTTAATTAATTTCTAGGTGTTTAAATTGTATTAGGTCATATAGCAGTAAGGTAATAAAAGATATATAACAGTTTGAATTATTGATCTCTTCATGTTAGGTGGTGTGGGGGAAAGGATTACACTACAATTTACAATGAATGAAAAGGAAGAGAAGGAAGGAACAGTTATCATTATAATGATTTTATTTACTTAGTTTTTATAATGACACCTATTTGTTCATTTTGAAGTTAACTGTATTCTATCTATCTCTATAAGCCAAGACATGTTTCTTCTGTATGGCCATCATTGGCTAAGGATGATTGTCTTTGGATTTCTAATGTTTTAAACACTAGGAATAAATATCATGCTCTATGAGAGACTTCTTTTACAAAAACATAGCAGCAGAGTATTCATTCTTTATTTTTACAAATACATCTGTTATATATAGCTAAGTGGTGTCACTGAAATACACAGTCAAACTTTTTTTTTTTTTTTTTTTTTTTTGAAAAGGCTGGGTTTTGCAACTAGATTAATTCCGAAGATTAAGTACTCAGGACTTTAGGGAGGTTGGGATAACCATCTCTTTCCGCGGTTAGGCTAGAAGAGGGAGTACACTCAGCCATGGTAATTAGGGCGGTACAAAAATTCGAAAAATCAATAACCGAACCGATAGCTTATCGGTTAGAACCGTTCCGTTTTTTACTAGTTAAACGGTTAAGTTTATGGTTGAACTATTTTTAAGGATGTGCAAAAAAATTGATAACTTAACCGATAACTTAATGGTTTCAATTTACCAGTTTATTGGTTAACGAGTTCTAACGGTTTCGATTAACTGATATTTTATCGATTTTCGGTTGAACTATTTTTTTAACCGGTAATAATTTAATTATATATTTATATTTTATAATTTATATTAGTTAATTTTTAAATATTATATATTATAAATAATATTTAATAATTTATATATATATATATATATATTATTTTTAAATTTAAAAGAATTATTATTATAGAATTATTTTATAAAACAAATTTAATTTATATTGTTATTTTTTTTTAAATGCAGACTTTTAAAATATATTATAGTGTAATTATATTATAAAATATTTCTAAATATATCTTATAATATATAAAAATGAAGAATAGCATAATAGTAAGGCGCAAACAAAGATTTTAAAAAAATTATTTAAAAAATTGAATTATCGGTTTTACGGTTAAACCAGGATCAATAGAATCAAAACTATTAAAATTGATATTAATAATAGTCGGTTATCTAATTTGTAAAATAAGAGGTAAAACCGGAGTTAATCGGAACCGGTTAATCGATCGGTTGAACACTTTTAACTATTTTTCTATCTGTAATAATTTAATTATATATTTATATTAGTTATTTTGTAAATATTAGATATATTATAAATAATATTTAATAATTTATATATATTAGTTATTTTTAAATTTTAAATTATAATTTGTATAGAATTATTTTTTAATTTATATAACTATTAGTTTAAAATTTGAAACTCCATAAGACGGTGCAAATAAGAATTTAAAAAAAATATATTTTACTAAATTAAATACTTCGATTTCGGTTAACCCATCAGAATCGGTAAAACAAATACTAATACCAAAAATACTAATACCGACCGGTTGATTAATCAGTTTGTAAAGTAAAAGCAGACTTGATAAGAACTAATTAACCTACCCATTTTTTTATGTAAAATCTCTTTATTCATACTATATTTTGATAAGTAACACAATAAATAAATAAATATATATATATATATATATATAATTTTTAATTTAAATAAATATTTAAATTCTTTAAACAAATATTCTTAATATTATATCTATTCATAAATAGTATTTATACAGGAAATTTGAAATTTGACGAAGGATTATTTCCAAAATTAACATAGGTAGATTAATTTTTGCAAATATAACTTTTTCACCATGGCAAAAGACATTTATACCTCTTAAATAAAAATTCCCTCTTTCCCCTCTTCCCTTCTCTTCTTTCCCTTTTCTCTTCCTTCCCCCTTCATTTCTCTCTTTTCTATGGCCACTAAACCACCCCTCTCTTCCTTCATTCTCCAAACTCCTAGAGACGTCCAAGAAAACGTTGTTGAGGCGTCCTCTTCTTTTGTCTTGATTGTAGCATCCCGCCGATAGGTAAATTTATATTGTTATAGCTATAATACTTCGATGTCTGCTTCGACATTGTTCATATTGATCATGTTATACTGTGTTTATTGTTAGCGCTTGATCATGTACTGTGTTTATTGTTAGCGCAATAAGCAAAATTGCATTTTCGTCTGCGAAAAATGCATCATCGCAAACGAATAATGCATTTTCGCCTGTGAGGCCATTTAACTTTTTTAACATTGTTTTACTTGGCTAATCTTGCAGAGATTGTTGGTTAAGTATGAGTCTTTGATTTCGTTGATCTGTTTTGTGGGTTTATTTGTATACCTGTTTGTGACCCCATCAAAGTCTGGTGGTGCTAAAAGAAGCAAAAAAAAGTGCTATAAAATCAGTTGTTCTCCTTTGTTTAGGACTTTGAGATGAAATCCATTTTTCTGATAAGTTAAAGCGCGGTTACTCTTTTAGATCTTTTTTTTTCTGTTTGTGTTGTGTTTAGACATTTTGTATGTGTTTTGGTTAAAACTTTTGTTACAACTAGTTACTAAAGAAACACAATTTTACTCATTTTTTGTTGTTATAACTTACATGATTATGATTACTTTTTTTCGTCATTAGAGTTTTATTTCTAGCACAATTTTACAATCAAATGTATTGAGGTGCTTTGAGCAATTATTGATTGAGATATAATTATGCAACCAACCATAAACCATTAAATGCCTATTTCTTAGAACAATTTAGTTTGAAATGGTGTTGTTTCAAATTAACTTATGTAATGGTTAATGTAAAAATAACTTAATCAATTGAACCAATCAGATTTAAAACAATCATATTTTCCGAACTAAAACAAGGATTATAATAAAATGGAACATTGAGACATCTATTTCCAAACTAAATACATTCACATTTTACATACAAATATACATTTTTTCTCTAACTCTCTCAAGAATCTAAAACAACAATTACATTTCACATCTCTGTTTCCAAGCTAAATTCATTCACATTTCACATCTTTGTTTCTCTAACTCTTTTAGAAATCTGAAACAACAATTACATTACAATTTATACAAAACAGCAAAAAGATAAACAAATCAAGTTTATAGAACTATATACCTGCAATTGGAAGCAATGGCAGCAAAACCATCAGTTGTGAACCCCTCACAGCTAACTAAAATCAAGGTCTTCAAATTTATAAAAACTCTCATCAATCCAGTTTGCAAATAATGGGACAAGTCTAGTTAGTCTACTTCAAAGATTTAAATTGCATTTTCTCAGCCCAAAAAAAAAAAATTCTTTCGCAGACGAAAAATGCATTTGTTACCTAAAAAAATGCAATTGTCGCCTATGAAAAATCTACGAAAAAAATGCATTTTTCGTAGGCGAAAATGCATTTTTGTTTGCTGCGCTAACAATAAACACAGTATAACATGATTAATATGAACAATGTCGAAGCAGACGTCAAAGTATTATAACTATAACAATATAAACTTTACCCATCGACGGGATGCTACAATCGAGGCAGAAGAAGGGGACACATCGACGACATTTGCTTGGACGTCTCGGCGTCGAGGGCTCGGAATTCGGGGAATGAAGGAAGAGGGGTGGTTTAGTGGCCGTAGAGAAGAGAGGAATGAAGGGGGAAGGAAGAGGAAGGGGAAAGAAGAGAAGGGAAAAGGGAATTTTTATTTGAGGGGTATACATATTTTTTACCAAGATCAAAATGTTATATTATCAAATTTCTCATTTATACTACCCATAAAAAAGAAAAAAAAGAAAGAAATCCCTTTAATTTTATTATGACCCTGAGTCCAGACATCATGAGAACCATTCACTATTTCTCACTGTTCATAGTGCTCTTACATGAAAATGTGTGTTTTGTCACTTAACATGTATAAGAAATATGAATATAGATTTCTTTTTCCTGCCTCAATAAATATATTTGTTCTTCTTTCAAAATAAACAATTTCTAGCTTACTTGATGTCTAGATTGTCAATAGTTAGTTAATATCATCTACAAAATGTATAAAAATATTTTTGAAAAAACAGACCAACCCGACATTAAACCCTAAACCGATGGATGAACCAAACAATATCAATTGATATAAAAGAGATGATAATAGTAATTAATATTAAAGCATAATAATTATGCACTACCTCCACTCTCTAATAATATTACAAACAAACCAATTCAGGAACAGTTAAGAGTCTTAAGAAAATTTGGAACAAATTCACCATTGAATGAAGTTCCATTGGTTTTAACTGAGAGAACTACATCTCAAATGGAGTAAATTTTCTCTTTCTTTTTTGGGTCAGTCAGTATGGGTTATACCGGCTCCGGCTACCTCGCCCACTGTCACCGCCACCACCGCCGCCTCCACTTCCTCTTTTCCCACCACCACTCGAACTTCCTCCTCCCCCGCTGCTCCTACCTCCTCCACTTCTATACTGAGGCGGTGGTGTTCTTGGCTGAGCTCCTTGTTGCCTACATTGAATAATAATTCCCAATATAATAAAAGAAACTGGAACAAAAGATCTTTTACTTCAAACCCGTAATTTGGAATCTCTGGAGAAAGGTAAACTTACAAGACATATCCAATCCTTCCATCTGGCAAAAGCATAGGCACCATCGCCATACCAGCAGGAGAAGGTCCCCCTCGAAATAACAATTGCTGCATCACCAAGAGAAACCCAAAAAAATCAAAATCAGAAAGTTGCATCTTACAAACTATATACATATATATATGTTTAAGATCAATCAGTTACTTGTCCATAACCAGCACCAGCCCCATAACCGGCGGCGGCTCCATAGCCGGCAGCAGCACCATAGCCAGGATGTCCAGAGCCATAAGCACCACCACCTCCAACCAACGGATAATGAAGCCGAGGTGGTTGATAGGTTGGAAGAAGAGCTGGTTTATGAGAATTGGACGAAGTCCCCCCTCCTCCTGAAGACTTCTGATCAGCCTGTGGTTTAGCAAGAGAGCACTCCAATACTTGTCCTGTTCAAACAAATTAATTGTCTTAAAACACCCAGAATCCCCTTCTTCACTAAAATGATTCTACAAATTCTTACCATCAATTTGATATTTCTCGGTGTTCTTTAGTGCCTTCATTGCGCTCGATCTATCGGCAAAGTGTACAAAGCCGTACCTGCTTCTTTCCTGACCTGCTTTAGCAGGTGGAAGAACCACCTTTGAAATCTTCCCATGACGTTCAAATAGATCCCTTAGTTGCTCTTGAGTTATGTTTTTTGGCAAATTCTTCACATAAACAGCTTTAACCTATGTATATATATAAACTTAATTATGATCTAGAAAAAATCTTTATACCAAACAGAAAAAAAAAAGATGGGACAACAGCATCAGACAGTCAACTATATAAACTAAAGCGATATACTATTGCAGTGCTGACAAGGGAAGTTGAAATTATTACCAAACTGAACCAAGACCAAAATATGAGCACACCTGTGAAGAGGGCGAAGATTCTGCATTTTTGGGGTCAGCCCAGCTTACAGTTGGAACATTATCATCAAGCTTAAACTCTGGTGTAGACATTTTCTCTCTTGAATACGCAGCACAAGCATGATTATAATACTCAATGAACGCAAATCCTCGATTACGATTAGAATTCTGAGGATCCTGAAATACAATGAAAGACAGGCAAACGAGATCCATCAGATAGTGCCTTCAAAAGAGACCTTTTGTGTATACTGTATAGGAATCTAAACAACCTTCAGCAACTCCACAGTTTCAACTCCGGGGCCTATCGAGTTCACAAGCTTCTTCATGTCTTTCTCTCCCCAGCTTCTTGGGATATTACCAATGAATAACTTGTACTTTGCCTGAGATGTTGAGCATTTGACCTTCTTGCCCTATTCATTTGTATAACAGATAAAGCTTTAATAATAAACAAAAATAATAATGACATCAATCTGTAAAAGGGTGTGACATACCGCTAATGAAGGTTTTTTTTTCAACTTCAGTTCGGTATTGTTAAGCTGTTTAATGGCCTTCGATGCAAGTTCCTTTGTTCTAAAGGTGACGAAGGCATAACCTTTGCTTTCACTTGAGTCTCTCCCTCTCATTATTCTCACCTGTTGTTAACATATTGTCTATTACGTGTTTAGTCGAATATAAGAGAATGTAGTATAAGGAGAAAATCTCTCACCTCAGTCACTTCACTAACAGAGCTGCAAAATTCCTTGAGATCCTCTTCGGTTGTGTCATTCGGGATGCCACCCAAGTAGACCTCAGATCCATGGGGTGGAAGTGCAAGAAGCTCTGCATGTTTTTGTTTCTCATCCACCTCTACTTCGGCATCTTTCATATTGTCATTGTGATCAGCGTCAATCTCCTCATCTTCCTCCTCAACTTCCTCTTCTTCTTCTTCTTCCTCCACTTCCTCTTCTTCAACTTCTTCCTCTTCTTCCTCTATCTCTTCAACTTCTTCCTCTTCTTCCTCAACTTCTTCATATTCAATTTCCTCTTCTACCGTCTCCTCAAGATCAACATGCTCTTCAGAATCAACGGGCTTTTCACTCTCATCCGGCTTCCCAGAATCATCCGACGACGCAGCTGTAGAATTTGATCTGGTCCTCGGCATCTTATATATCTAACGAATCGATCTTGCACGGCAACTATGATAGAAGCATAGATACCAGGAGCATTTGGAGAAGGAAGAATGATATCCAACATGGATAGAAAAAACGAAAGGGAAAAAGGAGTTTGAAAAGTGAGAACAGTGACTGAATCTGTGCCCAATCAGATATAGGCTTCCAAGGAGATGCAGAATGAATAAAGGGTGATATCATAACAATTAATAGAAACAGTCAAAGAGCAACTAAGTGATCAACAAGAGGATCAACATGTGCAAAATCATCGAAGCAAACGACTTGCCACGAGGCTGGACAATTACATTCAAAAATAAGAAGGGTTTGAGAAAGTGAAGTGTATGGGGTGAGAAAAAGATACACAAGGAACTACTACATGCAGAGATATTCCAAGAAAAGCAACAACAAAAGAAAGCAAATGTCTCCATATTCCTGCCCAAACCCAAAGCAATTCCAGTTTCAGAACATATAATGTTCCAAATTAATGATAACACTTCCCAATCCAATTAATGAACAGGAATTGATTGATTCAATCGTACGTATCTTATGGGTTTCTAGTATGAATGAACCCTAAGGTAAAAAGAGATTGAAATCACAGCAAATACAGAAAACGAATTCCTGTACAATCCAATTGATAAACTACAAAACCCATATCTATATTACAGAGAAAGAGAGAAACCAACCTGAGGCGAGAGAAGCGGTAGAGATTCTTTGCAGTCGGTAACGAAAAATCGATTCTTTTTCTTGCCCTAGCTGCTGCTGCTACTTCTGTTTATGCACGATATAGAAAAGCAAATCCGGTTTTTTTTTCAGACCGCTCTCGGTTTAACCATCTGACCACTTTATGAGAAACTATATTATATTTCTTTAAATTTTAACTTTTTATCCAAAAAAAAAAAAAAAAAGTAATATTTTATCACAATATTTAACATTGATAAAATAAAATTAATTTTTATTTTATTTTTTATTTTACATTTTATTTAATAAAAAATGTATTTCTTTTTAATTGTGTTACAATTTCTTTTAAACATTTTTTTGTCTAATGTATTTTTTTAATTGTTTAATTAAAGTATTTTACTTAAAAAAAATTATGTTTTGTTTTTATATTTATTTTACTGTTAGTGCGTGAGTTGTGTCGGTGCTGAGTGTACAATTTATATAGGGTACAAATTATATATAAGAATTAAAAAAATTGTCTATAATTTATAATTTTGTATTTATGGTAAATAATATAAGAATAAAATGATATTTTTATCTTTTTATTTAATTACAATAAAAATATGAATTTCATTTTTTTTATATAATGAATATTTTATTATTATTCTCTTTATTTATTTATTTATTATTGTACTATTATTATTTAGTATTATAATTATTATATTTAATAATTAATATAATTTTAATTATAATATAAAATTAGTTATAATATAAACTGTAAATTATATTAATTTAAATTAAATATTATTAATAATTATAATAAAATAAATAAAAAACTTTTATTTATAATCTAATTAAAGTATAGAAAATAATAATAATTAATAAAATTATCATTATAAAAATAAATATATAATTTTTAATTATAATATTGAATTATTTTAAAAAATATATATTATATATAATAATAATAAAAACTATATAAAATATATTATATAATATTAATATTAATAAAGGGTATAAAAATTAAAAACAAAGAAAAATATTCTACTTATAACCCTAGCTATAATTTTATACCAATATAAGTGTTAATAATACTAAAAATCTAAAAAATATCATATTCAAATATTGTTGGTATAAAAAACAAATAACTTATTTTAGGACTATATCAAACTGAACCAACATCGATCTGAATGATGGTGATCATGATTAAAAATGTTAAAATTTACATAATTTAGTTGCAATTTTAAGTTGATATTAAATATACAAAAGTAAAAGCAAAAATTGTGATAACCGATTTATATATATATATATTAAAATTGTTGTTATTTTTTTTAAAGTAGATTATATATATATTTGTTTTATTTATAAATAACTTTTTGAAAATAAATAAATAGATTGATTGAGTTTATTTTATGACTGAACATACCAATAAAAAATGATTCAAACGTTGATACCTTAATTTTCCTCAATATTAAAGGTAAAAGATTTGATTCTTACTATAATGTCTTAATTAATTTAAAGTGGACTAAAAAAAAGTGTGTTAATTATTTTTTAAAAATAAACTAATAATATGAGAAGGAACCATGTAATCTCAAAAAAACCTTAATAATTTCTCTCCAAAATCTTTCTAAATTCTTTAAACGTTCTAAGAATGTTTACATTAGACTAATAAGTTTCTTTCCAAACAACATAATTTATTGATTAGATTCAAGATTTACATATACAAAAATTCACAACAAAAACACAAATCAATAAAACCCCACAAACAAACAAAAATCATCAACAATAGAAAAGATGGTTAGCTTAAATTTAAATAAGTGTCTTCAATCCTACTAACAAAACCAAAACCAGAAATAAACCAAGTTATAAAAAAAAAAAATTATACAAAACCAACATTTCACACAAAATGTTTTTTTTCATAAGATTCACAACTAATGAATCATCATGATCATCGCCAGGCTTCAAGAACCCTAAGATCTGTTCTTGAACTACTTAAACGATCAACCAAATTCATTTCCCTTTTTCGATCATCTCTGTTCTTATTATTACAACATCCTTTCTTCTGATTCATATTACTCGATTGAATTCCCTTATTGTTGTTTGTTTTTCTCCTTTGATTTATCATCATCTTACTTGAAGAACATAAACTCCCAATTTCATCAACTCCAATCTTCTTTATAGGTGAGTTTTCGTGTATTCCCTCATCTTCATCGCAACCAGCCGCCGGTTTTAGCGGCGATTGTTCATCGGAGGACGGTGGCTCCGTGTCATAAACAACAACAATAGATTCCAATTCCAATTTCTCTCGATCTTTAAGATTCTTGGTAATAAGAATCTTTAGAAAATTCATCACTTGTACAACATATACCAATGCCGTCATTGGATCATCCATCTAGTTTAATTCAATTAATCAAACAAAACATTTCATTAAATCAATTTGATAAATGGTCCAATTTTCGAACTTGAGTCGTTTATATAAAACGAGCTTGAGAACTTTGAATTTGTATGAGTATCAAACTATCACATTTAGTCATGGAACTTTGAATTTGTATTATATGAGTATCAAATTATCACATTTAGTCCTATAAGATTATTCGAAATCGAAAGTATTTATTAATATTTACATTTTATAAATAAAATTATTATTTAAAAAACACATTTGCAATTCTTTATGTTTTGTAAGGCTTTCAAATTAAATTTGACAATTTAGAATCAAATTAATGGAATGTTATTTACATTATGTTGTTTTGAAAGTTTTATGAAAAATTAAGACAAAATTAATATCTTTTTAAAAAAAAAAAATATTAGTTAGATTAGACATTTTTTTCACCCAAACTAGTTTTTGACAAATTAAAATATCTATAAATCTAAAAAAACACACGTTTGAAAAAACAATTTCAAATTTTGATTTAAATAAATATCATTTATAAAATGATAAATTAATTAGAAAAACTTCTTTATTTTTGTAAGATTTCAAACTAAATTTGAAAATTTAGAATAAAAATGGTGAGAAAGAAATCGAATTATGTTGTTTCAAAATTTTATAAAAAATAAATACAAAATTTATCTTTTTTTGATTTTTTATAAAGATTTATTTGAATATATATTTTTCTTGTCACCCAAATCAGTTTTGACAAATTAAAATATCTGTAAATTTGAAAAAATTACTATAAACCCTAAACTTAAAACCGATTGAAAAAATAATTTTAAATTTTAATTTAAATAAATATCATTTCATTTTTAAACATCTAAAATTAATTAAGAAAAAAAATAATATGTTGAAATAAAAAATAGATATTTTTCCAATTTTGAAAACCTAATAGACTTAACATTGTGATAGATCCAAATCATTTATGATACATTTCAAAATTGAATAGTTACCAAATTTAATACTACAATGAAAATAACAATTTAACTAGAAACAAATAAATAAATGACTTACTTGGGTCATGTTTGGAGCAAAAACAGTAGCAATATTCCTAGGATTCATTTTATTCAAATGTTCCATCTCAGCAACATCCGCCATTAAATTAACAGTCCAATTTAAAAGAGAACCTTCCATCGCCGGCAGCCGTTTAACAAGATTCAAACAATCATCTTCCGATCTCGCTTCCATTATCTCTTCCGGCGATATCGAATCCAATAAACCCTCAGGCAATTCTCTAAACCAAGCCTTAATCAAACCAGCTAAACAATGAATATCAACATCATCAGGTATAATCCCTCTATTCAATTCTTCACGAACATCTTCTTCTTCTCCATTTTCCGGGTTTATTCGAAAAATCCCCTCTGTCTGTAACCCACCTTGTAAGTATAAACGTCTCTGCATCATTAGTAGAATCGTGGGCACAATGTTCCCTCTTGAATCAAACGATAGTTGCATTGAATCAGTTGACACTCCAAATACACTCGCACTGTAATTAATGTAAATTGAATATTGAGTTAACTAAAAGATGAAGATCTCAAGATGATGAAGAAAAAACAGACCTGGCACTGGGAGGTCTTGATGGGATTTCGGGTACAAATTCAGAAGGAAGACCAAGAAAACCATTGAATCGATCAAAAGTGACATGAGCTACATGTCTAACGTTAGTGGGTAATCCAATCTCCATTGAAGATGGGATTTTGGAGAGATGTTGAACAGTTTCGACAGTTTTACAGGATTTTCTAAAGAGGGTAATGAAAAGGGCTAATAGAGACAGTTGTTGTTGTTCTGATTCAGCAGCTACAGGATATGATGAATGGGTATTTAAGATGCCATTGATGGAGCTTGAAGATGAAGATAAGTAGTAGTGATTTGGGGAATGAAAGAAAATTTCTGTCATGGTTTGTTTGGGATTAAAGATAATGAAAGATGAGGAAAAGAAGTTCTCTTTTTGGAGATGGTAGCTAGATGATTAATGAATGGAATGGAGTTGAGTTGAAGGTAAGGAAAGAAAGAGTATGGTGAGAGGTAAACATCATTCCAACTTTATCTTCTTCATTTATGAGTCATCAATGGTGTTTTATATTTACAGAAGAGAGAGAGAAGAAGAAGAAAGGGTTTAGGAAAGAGAATTTCTTACCGTTTCGGTTGGGAAGTGGAGTAGAATGGAGGGTTATTTGATGTGTATTATTATTGTTCACTTAAAATAAGTTATTTGTCTAATGTAGATTATTTGAAAATAAACTAATATGAGACAAAAGATCACAAAACATGGATTGAAACTAGGGATTAAAATTTAAATTAGCCTCAGTGGTCCTAAGTTCTAACTTACCCGATTTGTGTATCTATACCCTGAATTCAGATTTGTAAATTATAAATTAAGAGTGGTATGATCTGGGTTTTATTTAATTCTAAATAAAAAATTATTTGATTTAATTTTTTAAAAATAAATTTATTGACCCTTCTATCTTTGAATAAATTAAATGGAAAGTATTTTAATAAAAAAATATCTCGGTAAAGTGAAAAAATAATTTAATTTTAAATAAAAATCTAAAAAAACCTAAAATCCAATATATTAGTTATATCCTAATTATTTTTTGGTGGATTATATAGGTCGAGAAAAATCGTCAACTTTTCGTTTAATGTGTATCATTAATAATACTATTATTACGATATTTTTTTGTAATTCGTTCAGGAAAGTCAGTAGAATCTGTTAATCGTGTTTTCGAAAATTTACAAGCTCGATAACTTATTAATTACCGTTTTTTCTTATACTTTTTTTAAATATTTTAATGTTATGTTTTATCGTTGTGTTTAAATGTTTTTTTTTATATTTTGAATGTACATGGACCTTTAAAAATTAAAATAAAAACTTACTAAATTATTTTTTATTAAAAAAAATTCAACCATGATCACACATTTTCATCTTCTCTATTTCATAACTCATATCACTCTTTCATAAATCAAAATACAAAAATATTCAACATTTACAAACAAATAAAAAAATATATTTTATTACTATATATTTATACTTTTTTAAGTTTTTTTTATTAATACATATATTTTGATAATTAACCCAACTCAATGTTATTATAATAATTTAGGTTTATTATAAGCCTAAGTTTTGAGAAATGGAGATGTTTTTACTTTTCTTTGGATATTAAATTATTTTGGAACTTCTTAAAGAGCAAAATAAAACTTATCAAATCCCGATGCATATGACCGTTGAGAGGGAACAGTGTATGTGTGTTTTGTGGGAAGACAAAAGTACATAAAAAAAAAAAAAAAAAAGTGCAAGAATCTTCATTCTTGGGGGAATATTGTTGCAACTTTTTACTACCCATTTTTTCTCTATATTTTGTCTAGACTGTAAAGGATTCCCATCTTCTAATTTCAAATTAATAAAGCCACCCTCCATATTTTATGGTGCCATCATTTATCTAATTAATAGAAACAAATAATACAAAAGGCTATAAATTTAATATTAAGGCATTGTTCTTTAAAGGTTTTAATTTGAATCTTTACAAAAAAAAAAAAAAAAAATCAATTTTCTAATTCATCACTTATCACCGATCACATTACTTATTTCATTAACAAAAATACTAAAATACCATTTATTTTAAATTATTATTTTTTATTTCATATATATATATTAATACATTTTAAGTCTTTTTATAAAAAATAAACATTACCTGCTCAGAATTATCACCCATCATTTAATTTTTTTCTCTCTTAATTTTTAAAAAAACCCACAACCGAACAAGGCCTAACAAGTAGTGAGTTGCATTAACGAACTAATCCTAAAACTTATAAAATACGCTCTTAACTAACAAATAAACATTATACTTAAAAAAGAGAAAAACAATAATGACGCCTCCTTAATTGCATTGAAAACAATTGACAAATACAAACTTTAACTAAAGATCAACATAAATGAATGATTAAAAATAACAATCATTTTGTTACACCTAAAAAATCACCCAATGAATATTCTCTACCTACTTAAATAGTTAAGTGTTTTTGTGAATTATATGTTTAACCCTTGTGACCACATTTTTATCATTCTTATAGCCTAGCGATAATAAGAGGTGAATATCCTCAGTCTCCTGAGTTCGAGCCTGACAAACGACAAGTTCTGTGCCTTATTAAATGGTTAAGTGTTTGCAGATTATATGCTTAACCTTTAGGCCTATATTTTTTTTTTCAAATCTAATGGAGAATGCATAAGTAGTATTTAATAAAATAAAAATAAGAAGAAAAACATAATTTCATTTTCAATTGGGTGTTTGGTCTAGTGGTATGATTCTCGCTTCGGGTGCGAGAGGTCGTGAGTTCGATTCTCGCAACACCCCTTATTATTTATTTTTATTTTTTTCATAATTCACACCCACTAATGGCCCAGCCCTTTATGCATCGCCAATATAAACCCATATTTAATTGGGCCTAGGCCCATTTATGGACCGCTAATATAGACTCATATTTATTTTCTTCCACATTTTCCTGGGCTGGCCCATTTAACACTGAAAAAAACAAAAAAACACAGAGATTTCAAATCCTCCATTAAAGCTCTCTCCTTCTTCTACCTCTCACTCTCTCTCTTTCTCTCTCTTCTTACTGTTTCATCGATTCGATCATGAGCAGGTCAGGTCAGCCTCCGGATCTCAAAAAGTAATCTCTCTCTCTTTAGCTCTCTCTTTATCCTTTTGATTACTCTCTTCTTTAGCTAATCGCCGGTGTAATTTTTCTCCGTTTTGGTCACAGATACATGGACAAGCAGCTACAAAGTATGTTTTCCTTCTTTCATCACGATCTTATGTATTAGACTGTTCATTTACCTGTTTAATTCGACTATATATGATATTGATTGAATTGAACCTTCACTATTTTGCTTTACTTAGGGTTTTATATGTTGCAGTACTTGTAAAATGTTGAATTTCTAGAATGTCTTTTTATAATTCCTTTTCTAGTGAGTAGTGGTGATCTATTAAAAGTGTTTTGGAGTTTTCAAGAACATTAAATGTGTGAAATTCTCATGATAATGAAACTGAAGTGGTTAATTTGGAACTATGTAGTGTTTATAACAATTAGTTTAAAGTTAACTGAAGATTATTATGATGAATGCAGTCAAGTTAAATGCAAACAGGATGGTGGTTGGAACACTACGAGGTTTTGATCAGTTTATGAATCTTGTTATTGACAATACTGTGGAGGTGAATGGGAATGAGAAGAATGATATAGGAATGGTGGTGGGTTTTTCTAACTGTTTGATCATGAAGAAGTTCATTTTGACAACATTGTTTTTGATCTAGATTAGTTTGATGTTTTTGCAGGTGATTAGGGGAAACAGTGTGGTTACTGTCGAGGCACTTGAACCGGTAAATAGAGCATAACCGCAGTTGGTTTTGGTGGTGACTGGTGAGATGTTTATAAAACTGTATGTTTGCTATCTTGTATTTGTTGAAAACTAATTGAATGAATGCTGCAATCAACTCTTAAATGTTTCTAGATTCAATGAAGGATGAAGGGTGGGTAGCCTTTTAATTTGATCCTTATTAGTCTATATCATCCTTACTTTATTATACCCTTCTTCTGTTTTGTATGCTAGTTTTGTAAAAGTATTTCAAATTAGTATATGACTAGATCTGATTATGAGTGGCAGATTGAGACTCAAGCTGGACTAGATCTGATTATGGGTGGCAGATTGTGAGAAGAATTTGAAAGACTGAGTTAGAATAGAAGGATTGATGTGATCATACCATACATATATATATATATATATATATATTATACTATTGATCAAGGGTTAGCTCAAACCATCATACCATATATATATATTATACTATTGATCAAGGGTTAGCTCAAACCCTAATCTCTTTCTTTATTCTTTATACTTCTAAATTCTGTTAAATGGCATGATATTTGTTAGTCACTTGGATAGGCATAATCCATCTCAGCTGAGTGTCATCCCCAAAAGTTAGGAATTTGTTAGGATTTTCCATGGGTTTATTTAGTTATATTTGGTCCATTTCAATTTGGGTCAAAATTCAACAACTTGATTATCTTTTAAAACTTGGTCTCCCAAGGTTTGATAGAAACTCCAACTAGATGAGCTGGAAGTCCTTGTTTAGAATATATCTAGGGGAGGATAATAGAACTAGGATGGGTGACCTTGGGAAGTTCTCTTGTCGGACTTCTTTTAAAAAAATAAAATAAATATACTTTAGGGGATAAATGATGAATTAGTACTCTAGTTAGGAATTTGTTAGGGTTTTCCATTTCAATTTGGGTCAATATTCAACAACTTGATTATCTTTTAAAACTTCAGTTTGGTCCCGCAAGGTTTGATAGAAACTCCAACTAGATGAGCTGGAATTCCTTTGAATTCCTTGTTTAGAATATATTTAGGGGAGGATAATAGTACTAGGATTGGTGACCCCGGGAAAGTTCTCGTGTCAGACTTCTTTTAAAAAAATAAAATAATATATTTTAGGGACGAATTAGTACTCTAGTTGAAGTGTTTTGTGAAATTTTGAGTGCTCTTAAATTTTCTTGTCGCTTGAAAAACCTTCGTCGTAATATTTTGTTATATTTAGAACCTTTCATAAACACCGCTAATTTATGTAACTTCTTTTATATGTATTTGCAATTTACATCTCATGAACCAAATACATAACCCTTGATTTACCTACTTACCTTCTACCAATCGTTCATAATATGAGTGATGGAAGCCTTAGAGTTCTTCGTTGTAGTCGTGAAAAAAGTGGACGGAAGAACAGTTTGTTGAAGAGAGGTAGTTATGGAAACCTTTTGAAGAAATGAGAATTAGGGTTACGTAATAGTTGATGTATTTAAAAAATAAAACGACATCATAAATATGACGTTTTAACATCATAAATATGACGTTTTAACATCCGTGTATATAAATAACTGTGTTAATGAGTCTTAAATATAATAAAATATTGTAATAAAAGAGATCTAAATTTGACAAAATTCATTTGGTCATTTATTAGGGCTGCAAATTAGTCTCCTCGTAACTTTGATCGAGCTAACTTGTTTAATATTCGAGTTCATATAATGTTTGCTGGACGCCTTGTCGAGTTTTTTCGAACCTTATAATATATAATATTTTTATTTATTTATTTAATATTAAAACTCAAAATTTAAATAATATTTTTTTTCTTTTTTCTTCAAAACCCATATGAAGACCCAAATTTTTTAAAATAAAACCCCAATTCATAGTGTATATACGTGACTTTTCATTTGTTTTTATTAATTCTTCACCATTTCTTCCACTTTTCATTTCTTCTTCATTCATTATTCAACATTTCTTTCATTCTTCATATTTTCTTCTTCGGTTTTCACAATTTATTTCACTCTTCATGTATTTTTTTTAGTCTTTACCTCTCATTCATTCACAAGAGGGTTTATATGTAATTTTATTTTCATTTTTATAATAACTATTGTTTTTGTTTTTTTAGATAATTTTAATTTCTTTTTGTTTTAAGGAAATTCAACAACAAAGAAAAAAAAATTATTTTGTTGGTTAATTTATCTCTAAGTCTTATTCATCTTTTTCTCATGCATTAAGTGAAACCCTGCTTATATATCTTATATATATAGAGTTACATGAATATAGAAAAACATTAATTTTAATTCGATAGCGATTAAAAATTAATGTTTTTTTTTTTATATTCATTAAACATACTTATATAAGCATAAATTTCTCTGAGACCTCGTTTGATGAAAGGGGTTTTGGGGATAAAACTCAGGTTTTATTCCAAAACCCAAACATCTTATCAACCATCAAATCAAATAATTTTATCATTTAAATACTAAAACTACCCTCTAATTTTATCTTTTCTCTCTAAACCATCATTCTCTCACCTACATCATATCTTCTAAAGTCAAAGGGCAAATTAGTCTTCAAATTTTAAAAACTAATTTTTTCCTACTTTTTATCAAACAAATTTTTTTTTAGATAAAACCAAGACAAAATCTAAAAAACCACTTCCTCAAACAAGGCCTTAATTCATAGGAAAAAAAGATGAACAAGACTTATCGATGAGTTAATTAACAAAATAATTTGTTCATTCTTTGTTGCTAAATTTTTTTAAAATAAAAAAATGAAAGTTATCTAAAATAAAAAAATAGTTATTATAAAAGTGAAAATAAAATTTAATTACATGTATGTGTGAATAAATAATAGGTGAAGACTAAAAATAAAATTGATGAAGAGTAAAAGAAATTGTAAAAATCGAAGAAAAAAAATATGAATAATGAATGAAATGTAGAATAATGAATGAAGAAGAGATGAAGAAGGAAAGAATGAGCGAAAGAAATAGAACAAATGAAGACTCAATAAATTAGATGAAAATTCATGTAGTTATATTAGAAATTTGAGTTTTATTTTAGAGATTTCGGGATATTGAGCTTTGAAAAAAAAAATTAAATTTTGAGTTTTAATATTAAATAAAAATATTATATATATGAGGCTCGACAAATCATCGAGCAAACATTAAATTAAATGGGACAAAGTCAAACTCAAGCCGAGTTTTGATAAGCAGCTCACGAGCGATTTGACTCATTTGCAGCTCTACTTGTAGGTAAATACTAAATAGTCTAGGTCGAACTTTAATTTATAAACTCGTTTGAATTCGAGTTTCATTCTAAAAAAGCATTCTCTAAAGCTAAATAATTCGTTTGGATTTTTATTATTTATATATATATATAGCATGTTATAATTTTATTTATATTGTAAATTTATTTTTATTTAATATAATTAATATAAAATTTTTAATTTAATTTATATTAAAATAAATTTTATAATGTAATAAAATAAATGTTATTTATATATATTAATATTAAATTTTATTAATATAAAATAAAATATTTAATTAAAGGATAATTTTTGTATTTAATTGATAAAATAATTAATTAAATAGTTGGATTTTGAGATAAAAATATCAAATAATCTATACGAATGATTTGTTTAGAGTTAGTTTTTAATTTTTTTTCAAATAAATATTACTTTAGATGAGATATATTTATAAATTAATTAATATTTTTTTATTTTAATATATTTAACCTTAATTTTTAACATAATTATTTATTTATTTGAATTATTTGAAATTTAAATGATATATTAGATAATACAGTATTTTATAATTTTATTTATATAGTGAATAATTTTTTATTTAATATAATTAATATAATTTTTTAAATAAAATAATTTTTTAATTAATTTATATATAAATAAATTTTATAATATAATATAATAAAATAAATATTAGATATATATATATATTAATATTATTTTTTATTAATATAAAATAAAATATTTAAGTAGATAATTATTTTAGTATTTTAATTAATAAAATAATTAATTAAATAGTAATATAATAATTGAATTTTGAAATAAAGATTGAGTTTTTTATTATAATAACTAAATATTAAGTCTTAATGTGAAATGGACTATACATTTAAATATTATTTTTATTATATATTTATTTTTTTTTAAATTAAAAAGATTTTTTCTCTAAAATCCAACATGTACATCTTTCAAAATTAACAAGGTTTTATCTCTAAATCCCCCGGCACGTCCTTGAATATGTACGGCTCATATAGTCATCTTTAATTTATAAACATTTTTTTATTTCTATTTAATTTTAATTTTTTTTTGTCAACTTTCTATCAATTCTCGGTTATAACTTTAGCCGTCCCCAAACATAAAATAATCAATCTTAAGAATTAGGTCGTTTTAAGTTTCGTACTTAAATTATGACTTTAGGAACAAATTAAAGTTCTTTAATTTATCCACTTTTTCTTTATAATAATAGATCATCACATTTGAAAATGCCTTTTATAAATTTTCAATACAACTGAATATAAATTTATCTCACATTTTAAAGTGATTATTATAGATAATATTGACATGGGTAAAGATTTTAATTTTAATTTTCATAAGAGTAAACACTTTTAATCAGTTAAATACCAAATTAATAACAAGTTATACATATAAATTAATGAAATAATTTTTTAAATATTATTTATAATTTAAAAAATTTATTATAATTATTTTTTTTATAAAGAATTAATTTTCTTTTAATTCAATTTGAAATTATGTATAAAAATAAAATTAATTAATAAATAATACAAAATAAATTTTATAAAATCAATATAAACGATATATCAAATTATATAAAATATACAAAATTACAGTTTTAATAATCATGCAATTTGTTGATAGAGCAAATATGAACAAATTAAATAGCTCATTATTAAAAATATAAAAAACAATTTAAATCCGATAATTTCATCTAGTTTGCTTTTAAGAATGAAATTGATATATTCGGAATATTCAGAAGGTATGTGCATCAAACATGAGAATATTATTGATATCATTTTGAAAAAAAAAAAAAAAAAAAAAAAAAAAAAAAAAAAAAAAAAAAAAAAAAAAAAAAAAAAATATGACTTTTCACCTTCTTAAAAGATTTGTTTCTAGTGAAAAAAAAGTTTAATAATTTAATCGTTAAAAAACTTAATATTTAGAGTGTTTGATCTGAGGGGTTTTTTTGGTAAAAATTATATTTGACATTATTTTTTCAAAATTTAATAGCCATCCTACCCTTAGATAGAAACTAGCTTTTAGCCCGTGTATTTGCACGATTAATAATATAAAAAATCGTGGAAAAAAAATTACGGATAATATTTTATTTTTAACCGTTTTAAGTTTATGGGTGGGTCAACCCACAATCCGACCCAATTATCCATTTACTCAACATCATTATATATATATATAGATTAGTTAGTTAAAAAGTTGAACTTATATTAATATTAAAATATAAAGTCTTTGTAGCTTAGTTGGTTAAAGAGTTGTTCTTATTTTGTTAGGTTGCAAGTTCGAAACATACCTCTAGCATTTTATATTTTATTTTTAACCGTTTTAAATTTAAAGGCGAGTCAACCCACAATCCGACCCAAGTATCCAAATTAACCACAGTTCTTGACCCGGTAATCCGGACACTTTAAAAATTAAGCATCATTATATATATAGATATGAGAAATACAATATTAAATAAAACGTATTTTGCTGTATAAAATAAGTGAAAGAAGGAAAATATTAATTTTTGAGTAAAATCCAAAGAACCCAATATCAAACAAGCTCTTAAAGGAGAAATTTATGTATCTAACTCTTTGTATTTAACTAAACTATGTATTTTTCAAAGTTTTAACTATGACTAGTTTATTGGTTTGATCGCCAACCTTATATCTTGATTTTGAAGTCAAAATTAAATAGAGACATGACATGCAATAACTTGCGTAAACTTGTAATTAATGATGGCATGAATAACTTTCATTTAATACTTTATTCGGAACACTTTACAAGAATTGGTTTAAGCTATTTTGGTAGAATAAACAACTTTCATAAATTACTTTGTGATTATAAATAATTTAATTCATTTTATCTTAAATTTATTCGTTTTAGTTTATTTGTTTATTAGTTTTTAACTAATTCGAATAACTAATGTTAAGTATGTATACGACTTAATCAATCTAACTCATAGATGTTGTAGTAAGCTAAATTCACCCATTAATATTATTTTAAAAAATAAAATAAGGTTAAATTACTCTCTAAATTTTTAATTTTTTTTCAATCTAGAATATTTACTTAGTATTTTATTTTTATTTTTTAAGTCCACACAATATTTTTTTTAACTTATTCTAACTTCAAATCCTGAATCTGTCCGTCCTTAGTACTTTATTTTATATTTTATTGCTCAAGATTATTTTAAAGCTTATATTAATAATTTTATTTATTAGGTAATAATTTATTTAAAGTTAAAAGACAAATCAAACCTAAATGTTTAATTGTCCTATTTTTGGTGGTTATGTATCATTTTATTTTGTAGGCATTCATCATTCCTTTTTTTAAAAGAAAGGACCCATTACCAACTTCTAGTTAATAGCTATAACCAACAAGTATAAGTGGGAAGCCTTACATTTGGTAATATGTAACACTTAATCTATAATATATAATATGCTGCCGTCCTCCAATATCAATATTATATTTTCTAAGTCAAAATAAACACAAAATTGTATATATCCTCATTACATTAATACACCCATTTGCTAAATTCACCACCCAATTTCTTTTTCTTTCTCTAGCTAAAATGTTGGGTGTTTCAATGAAGAAGCTTGGGAAGATCAAAGTGAATGTAAAGAAGAAAGTGTCAATTGAACAACAAGGGTTGTCACATTGTTATGAGAGTTTACTTGTAGATGATGATCATGATCATGATGAAGAACATGGGGCGACGTCGGCCAATTCGAGAGCTCCAACTGGTTTTCTAGCGATGTATGTTGGGGAGGAAAGGAGGCGGTTTGTGGTTCCAATGAGTTATCTTTCTCATCCTTTGTTTAAGATTTTGTTAGAGAAAGCTCATGATGAATTTGGTTTTCAGCAAAGGCAAGGGTTAGTTATGCCTTGTAGTGTAAATGAATTCAAGGAAGTGGTGAATGCGGTTGAGACATGCCATGGAAGGTTTGATTTTGGCAAGTTGTTTAAAGAATTCATTTGATTAACAAAATGGATTGGTACTCTTGTTTTAGTGTTCTTGATTTATCTTAACTAGATATATATAGGTTTGATGGAGATGAAGATGTTGATGTAAATGATGTCTTCTTCTTTAATTAGGCTTTTGTAAACTAATTGTAAGAAATAATTGTTAATGAAAAATATGATCTTTAATTAGTTCCTATGTTTTTTCTTTGTTAAATTGTTCTTGTTTAGTTAGCACTTCTAAACTAAAATTAGAAAAGTAATGATATTAGTTAAGGGTGTTTGGATAAATTTATACTTTACCAACCTATTATGGCAGATTGGATGTATGCATATTTGATAGGTTTGATAATTTTTACATATTGAACCATAAATGTTCAAATGATTCATATTTGACAAGTTTGTGAATTAAATTTAATCAGAAACTTTGTTTGTTTTTAACCAATAAAATTAACTAATAATAATTTTATACAAATTTCTTATTAAACAAAGACATAAATATCAAATTTAATTTGATATTTTTTTATTTTATAACTTTAATTAATATATTTTTAATGTAATTTTTTTTTTATAAAGAATGCGTTTAATCAATTTAGAGTTACATATAAAAAAAAGTTAGTTAATAAATAATACAAAATAAAACCTACATAACTAATACAAACAATTCGTGATCTATATATATATATATATATTAAATTGTAAGAACCAGGTACAAAATCAAAATTTTCAACAAAGAAGTTCAACAATTTTGCGATTGGTTAAAGGTCACTTAAAAAGCGATTTTCTTTGAATTCCTAAACAACGAGAGGGTGAAATATAATAAATCGAACTAACCAATGAAACGGTGTCGGAAAAATCTCCATAACATTATGAGCAACAAATGAAATTATCGTTGGTCGAAAGTCGATAAACAACGGTAAAAAAATGTATCGCCAAATAATAATTGACAAAATAATAAGAAATCCAAATCATGGGAGGATACAACATACATAATTTATGTATGTAAGTGGATCTCTAAATGAAAGATCAAATTACTCATTATTCAAAATATAAAACATAACTCAAGACCTAATAATTTCGTCTATATTCTTGCTATAAAAGGGGACGAAAACGGTTCGATAAAAAATCACCAACAAAATTAGAGGGTATAAACAACTAACGATTTATCAGAATTTGGGAGTATAATTATTCGAATCACAAAAATTTATAATGAAAAATTTAATCTGACGAAATAAAATATTGTATCAAATAAAACAAATTACTAACTCAAATCTAAGTGATGAAAAGAGAAATATACTCCTTCAATACTTTTCGTGCTAAAGAAAATATAAGAGGAACTTTTTCACCTCTCTTTTAAACTTTTATCTAGAGAGAAAACGAAAATGCAAATTTTTATTATATTAAAACTATATATCTGGCCTGACAAATAATTTTTGTCACTAGGTATAATAGTTGGTTGTTTTACTAGTAATAAGAGTTTAACACTTTAATTCATTTCCATGTGTATGTAACAAGTTATTTTGTTTACTTTTAGTTTATTTGACAATCAATTAACAAACTTTTATGTCATATGTAGTTTGTGATGTTAACTAATTTCTCATTCTTTGAATTATTTCTTTACAAGTTTGGTTAATGGATTTTTACCAAATTAACTCCACTAATGATGAATTAGTGACTATTCCAATTTGGGTCAATTAGTTCCCTCTTTTCAGCTTTTTTTTTTTTATTAACAAAGGCCATTGAGTAAAGGAAAGAAATACATGCAAAATTAACAACAATTTCTCAAAGCAAGACAAATATGGTAAAACAAAATTTCTAAAGATTAGACTATTTATAAATGTAATTAAGTTGTTATAACAGTTTTAAAGATATGATTTTATAAAAAAACTAATAATTTAGAGTAAATAAAAATAATAAGTTGAAACAATTAAACATATCCGATATATCTAATGATAATGATTTAATTAAACTGAATTTTAAAATGTTGAATTAAAGTAACCCTTAGTTTGACTAGTATTTGTAGGAGAAAATAATTAAATTCGTCCATATGATAATTAAATAAGGTAGCTTAGTTAGTGGGATTCCACGCCAAAAAAACTAAAATAAAATAAAATAAAATCAATCCCTTTCTAGATCTGTCTGTCATGTATTGTGTCTTGTTTGTTTATTCATTATAATATGAGAATGTTGTTGATCCCTTCCAATTAAGCAAAAGCTGTCCTATGTACGATCCGGACAATTATAAAAAAATAAAAAAAATTAAATGATCAAAAGATATTACTATTACTTTTGTATTTAATATTAAATTAAAAGACGAAAATAAAATCAAGTGCTCTCTCATGTATTCTTATTTTTGTCTTTCATTTTCCTTCTTATTAGAAAATTCAAAGCATATGACAATTATAATTTTAATATAATAAAATTTTTAATAAACAAAAGAAAAATATTACTAATTATAATATATATATGAGTAATGATATATACAGTAACCTTATATAATACCTTCGTATAGTACCTACTTCATTTAGAAAAAAAAGAAAAAATATATCTTAAAAAAATACAAGAGAGGGCAAAATATTTTCTCTTTATTTTCAAACGAAGTAGGTGCTATGCGAATGTGCTGTATAAGAGTGTTGTATATATATATATATATATATATATATATATATATATATATATATATATATATATATATATATATATATATATATATATATATATATATATATAATGATGCTTAATTTTTAAAGTGTCTGGATTGCCGGGTCGAGAGCTGTGGTTAATTTGGATATATATGTGAGAGTAAATGAATATTTGGGTCAGATTGTGGGTTGACCGTCCATAAATTTAAAACGGTTAAAAATAAAATTAAAAATGTTATTTGTATGTTTCGAACTTACAACCTAACAAAACAAGTACAATATTTTATCAAGTGTGATTGAGTTGTGGTTTGCCAAATGATAATAAACCGGTATCATTTGAAAGTGGTCAAACAAATATGAATCAAATATTTGATTGACCAAAGTGTGAGATCACAATGCTAATTATTAAAAAATATGAACCAAATGTTTGATTGACAAAGTGAAAGTAAAGTCACGAGATGAGAGATTTATTCGGAAAAAAATATGTGAGAAAATAAGTTGTTTAACCGAAATGAATAAAATGTGAAATGAGAACTTTATATATTTTATTTTAATATATTATTCGCGATTTATTAAGAATTTAAACATTTAATAAATATTATTATAAATTTTTAATTTATTTTATTTTTATTCTTATCCGTGCTATAAAAAAATTGGTTAATCTATATATATCTAATGATGCTTAAAAAATAAAATGTAGGGCATAATTACCTGTTCATAATTACTAATTTATCTCTCATACCATAATTATTAATTTATCTTTTCTAATTAATTTTTATTTTATTTTACTAATTTTTCTATATAATAACGTTTAAATAATTTATTAAACTTAAAATAAAATTACAAATTTTACTTTTATATTCATTTCTCTCTCATATTCATAATATACCTTCCTAATTAATTTCTATTGTGTAACACTAATAATTAATTTATTTTTTATTTTTTTCCTCAAAAATATATATATATATATATATATATATATATATATATATATATATTTCATATTTTCTTACACATCATTTTTATAATTTTGTTCATAAAATAAAAATTTTAAAATTTTTAATTCATTAAAAAATTAATATTAAGCGTTTCTCTCTCCTAAAATCTATATAGTATATTTTATCATTAATTTTATATAAATATATTTTTTTCTTCCTATTATCCTTTTATGCATATTTATTATTTATATATTTAATTAATTAATTTTCTTTTATTCATTATATATTTTATCTATTATTAATTAACAAGATTAAATATTTATACATACATAAAATTTTAAATTCAATTTAAAAAATACAAGTGGTAATGTTTAAAGTGTTCACATATTTATTATTTAATTAATTAATTAATTAATTTTCTTTTATTCATTATATATTTTATCTATTATTAATTAACAAGGATTAAATATTTATACATACATAAAATTTTAAATTAAATTCAAAAAACACAATTGATTTAATGGTTAAAGTGTTCACATTTGATATTAGAGACCAGAGTTCGAGTCTCAATTTACACGAATTTATAAATGATTGTGCATGTGGGTATGAGTGGGTGAATTTGTGGTCGATGTGGATGGCATGTGTGAGTCCCTACGTAGTGGGTATGAGTGGGTGAATTTGTGGTCGATGTGGATGGCATGTATGAGTTCCTACGTAGTGGGTATGAGTGGGTGAATTTGTGGATGGCATGTGTGAGTCTCTACGTAAATGCGTATGTGAATTTGTGATTAATGGGGAAGGCCAAAAGTAAGGGTAAGATGGCATGTGTGAGTCCCTACGTAGTGGGTGAATTTGTGGTCGATGTGGATGGCATGTGTGAGTTCCTACGTAGTGGGTATGAGTGGGTGAATTTGTGGTAAGATAATATATATAATAATGTTTAAAAAAAAATTTAGGGTGATATTTACAAAAATTTTACACATTTTATATGAATTTCTCATCAAATTCTCGCAGTACAATTATCTCTTTTCTCCTTAGGAGGTGGGTGTCGACAACGAAAGAAAGACCAGAGAAAAATATTCGATCTTGATTTGAAGAAAAAACGGGAAGCAAATGAATACGAAGATTCGAAATTAAAAGGAAATCGAGAATTTCTCTACCTCCGTGGATTCTGTATTTTTTTAAAAAAAAATTAAAATTAATTTTTATTTTTTTTATTTTTACACATTTTATATGATTTTCTAATCAAATTCTCACGGTTTATCAAATTTTCGCGTTACATTTGTCTCTCCTTTCTCCTTAGGTTTAGGTCTTTCTTAAATCGACACTCCTTTCTCTTTAGGTATATGTAGCATGAGAAGAGGAGGAGGGCAACGCCGACGTGATGGAGAAGAGCAACGATGAAGCAACGGAGGAGGGCGACGATGACGCAAGAGAGACATAGAGGAAAATATTCGATCTTGATTTGAAAAAAATGAGAAGCGAATGAAGACGAAGATTCGAAATCAAGAGAAAGACGAGTATTCTCTGTCTCCGTAGATTTAGAAAAGAAAATAATTATTTTTTTTACACATTTTATATGAATTTCTCATCAAATTCGTCTCTCATTTCTTCTTAGGTATAGGTATTTCATAAATTGACTCTCATTTCTCCTTAGATATAAGTAGCACGAGAAGTGGAGGTGGGCAACGACGACGCGACGAAGGAGGGCAACGACGACGTAAGAGAGACTTAAAAGAAAAAATTCGATCTTGATTTGAAGAAAAATAGGAAGCAAAAGAAGACGATGATTTGAAATCAAGAGGAACCCGATAATTCTCTTTCTCCAAAAATTTAGATTTTTTTTATTATTAATTTTTTTTCTATAATAAAACCTAATAAGATATTTTATAAGAAAATTATAAATAAAATTGTATTTTAATGAATAATATTAATATTTTAATTATTTATAAATATATATAATACAAAAATATAATAAATATATTATATATATAAATAATACAAAATATATTTACCTCTATATTTTGATATGTTTTAAATAATTGATAAATATTTATTAATTTAATTTATAATATTATTATAAATATATATTTTTATACAAAATATTATAAAATTGAATTATTTTTTTTAATAAAAATAATAATTAATGATATTGTTTAACCAAAATAAAATTATATATATAATAACATTTATATATATATATATATATAAAGTTTTGAAACAAGAATTTTATGGTGTTGATATAAAAAAGATTATTCAATATTATTTTTTAATAGACAATTTACATATATTTATTTAATATTTTGATTTTTAATGTCAAATAAACTGTTTTCGAAATTTTTGAGAGAATATAATGAAGCTGAAATAGTTATGTATAAAAGAGAAAAAAAATACTAACATATTTTCCTCAAATATTATTTTCGCCAATTTAAGATAGTGTGATAATTTACGTTAATTTTTTTTTAATTAAATTAATAAAACTAAAAAACTAAATTTTTGAATAAATGACCATATTTGTATTATTTTATTTTAGTTGTATTTTTTAAAAAAAAAATCTATAAAGAAAAATTATAATAAATTTGAGATTAGATAACTTAAAAAAATATTAATAAAAATGGAAATGTGAAACAATATATACACAATATGAAAATCGTTAATACAGTATATAGTGTGATTAAATTATTTTAATATAAAAGTTTTGATTTTTTTTATAAATTTGTCCGTTTGAATGCACGAAAATTATGCTAGTTTTACTAATTTTAATACATATATTTTGATCCCTACTTGCAAAAGCTGTCCTATGTACGATCCGAACAATTAATTTCCTGTTCACTTGTTACTTTTATTTATGTGGAGTTTTAAAAAAAAAATGGAATGATCAAAAGATATTACTATTACTTTTGTATTTAATATTAAATTAGTACAAATATTTTGATATCTTAAATGATAAATTAAATTATTTAATGGGTAAAAAGAAGAAAGAAGAAAAAAAAATCAAGTGCTCTCTAATGTATTCTTATTTTTGTCTTTCATTTTCCTTCTTTTTAGAAAATTCAAAGCATGTCTATTATCATGAAATGAACTATTAGCACTATTAGTATTACTATTCAAACTAAAATTAAATTTCTATACTTCAACTAATTCTTATTCCTTTTAAGATTTAAAACGTGTAACAATGACAAATTCTGATTCAACAAATTTGGGGAGATTAGTTTTTGTCCCAAAAACATAGAGTGATGGTGATGTCATGAATGAAAAGGAGAAGGGGAACCCAATTTGGAAGTGGGGATGAAGAACAATACCGTACTTGAAGTTGATGGCAATTAGGTGAGTTTTGATTCGAAATTACAAGCTGATAAGATTAGGGGAGGAGAACAATAATGAAGAAATGGTCATTAAAACGTTAAGTAGTATAAAAACACCTCCTGACCTAGGACCGAGAGACTCTCGACCTATGCCGAGGGTTTTAGACGCGACCGACAAAAAAACGAACCCAAGCCTTAGGACTCAAGCCTTAAGACTCATGCTTGGTTCACTTTCAAAATTCTAAAATTATTTTTATAATTTTGGACCCTTAAACTATTTTCTAAAAATCCCCAAAATTAGAAAATGTTTTCAAAATATTTTTGAAATGTTTCTACAAAATAATATTTTGACTAAAAGTTTGTTTGATGTTAATTTCTAAACCTTAACACTTTTAAAAATGACTAAGTTTTTTAAGTATAATCCTCCCTACATAGTTATCATCAGCAACATTTACTATCATTTAAATAATATTGTTTTAATATTTTAAATAACGCTAAAATCTAGAAAAAAATCGGTAAAAATAAAATGTTATACAACCGATTTTCAAAAGCCAAATTTATAAGTAGAGACTATTTTTAAAAAATGTTCAGAGGATGAAGCACAAAAATTCTTTCCCGAGTATCATTAAACTACGAACTAAAAGAAACCATGATTAATACGTTTTTACACGTATGCCAACTTTTATTGATTTTCAAAAAATCAATTGACAACTCTATTTCAAAACAAATAATCTTGATAAATTAATTATATTTAATTAATTTAAATAAACGAATTTCTTAAAAATCAAATTGTAATTTGATTCTCACAAATCCCTATAATATTTAAAATTGAACCTTGAAATTAATTATTTTTAATAAATTTCAAAAGATGTTAAAAATAATTAAAAATCTTTTAAAAATAATGTTTTATTTTAAAATAAAATTTTAGACTAAACAGATGTTAAATTTTCGAACCTCCAATTTTTCCGCAAAACTTAAACCAAATGATTTTTCTGTGGGTTACAAACATCATTTTAATTGACCACTGAGATTAAGATTCTTAAGAAATAGATGAAAAATTGAATGTAGAAGATGTTCCTAATTTCAAGATGGATGTGATCTCGTTGTGCAATTACCTTAAGCTTGATGAAATTGAGGGAGAATGAACAATAACCCATAAGAAATTGGTCAATAAGTTAATTAAAGCCAACGAGTATCTCATCTTGTGTTATGACGATGAAATGAATATGAAACAATGTAGTATGACGAGTTGGCTCAAACTTTGTGATAGAAATACGAGATTTTTTCACACCACTTGTACTTGTAAGATTAAGTCTAGATAAAATATCATTAACGTGTATGAGTTAAGTTTTTTTAAAAAAATGAGATCTTGAGATTTTATGAACAGATATCTTTATACAAAATAATGTGAACTGTCCTAAACTCAAATGTATCATTTCGAATCATATTACTACCAGCCAAATAATTAATCTTAAAGTCAGGTTCTCTATCAATGAAGTGTGGTAGGCTATGGACGATTGTGATGGAGACAAATCACTTGGCCCTGTCGAATACCCTATGGAATTCATCAAGAAAGTATGGCTTCTTCTCAAGGACGAGATCATGAAAGCGATACACCACTTCCACAATAATGGGACATTCGAAAAGTGTTGGAATTCCACAAATATTATTCTCATCAGAAAATCCCCTAGAGTGGTTGAGCTAAAAAAATTCAGACCTATTAGTTTAATTTCGACCATGTACAAAATTATTGCCAAATGTTTGGCCAATAGACTGTGAAGTGAAATGTACTTCTGACTGTCGTCTCTGAAAATCAAATGACTTTTATCCGTGGAAGACAAATTTATGATGCAACTCTTATCGCAAACAAACGTTTGGACTCAATCATTAAGAATAAGGATGACCACATATTCGTTAAACTTGACATTTAAAAGGCTTATGATCATGTGAATTAAAATTTTATTTTTGACGTTATGACGCAAATGAGCATGTGTGGTAGGTGGATTAAATTTATTAAGTTTTGTATTTCAACGACTAAGTTCTCAATAATTATTAATGGGGAAGCTACTATATATTTTGGAAGCTCAAAAGGTTTGAGAGAAGGGGATTTGTTATCCACTTTCCTCTTTGCCATCGTGATGGAGGCCCTTTCGGGATTGCTAAAAAGGTTGAGAGAGATGGTCAAATTGAGGGATTAGATGTGAGAGGTCAAACACAAATGTTGAAATTACTCATCTTCTGTTTGAAGACAATACCCTTTGTATGTTGGAGGCTACTAGAGATAATTTCCAAAACCTAAAAAACATCTTGAACAAATTTAAAGTTTGCTCGGTCTTAAAGTGAATAAAGACAAGTCTGAAATCATGTTCACTAGTCCTACATTGAACTTTAAAATGTAGATCAATGTCGACAACCTACATTGGATTATCTTTGGGAGCTAATGCTTGGAGCCAAGAAATCTGGAACGCGACTATCAATAAAATTGAAATCAAGTTGAGAATGTGGAAGAACAAAATGCTCTTAACATATATGATGTCTATTTTTAGTCTCCAGATAGCGCTGATAGCGGTGGCAAGAAAAATTAAAAGGTTGATGAAAGACTTCGTTTGGGGATCAATCGATTCTAACATCACTCATTTAGTTAGATGGAGCAAAGCCAAAGACCTACCAAAAATGGGATTAGAAATAAGGACATGTTTTTTTTCCAACAAAGCTTTGTTTTCTAAGTGATGTTGGAGGAACGCAACTGTAAAAGAGAGTTTTTGGGCAAAAGTTATTCATAGTAAATACGAATGATTGGTATGGGTGGTTCACTAACAAGGCTAACGCTACAAAAGAATGTGGGCTGTGGAAAATGATTAGCAATAATTGGAGACATCTTAGAGAAAATTTAAGGTTTGTTGTGGGTAAGGGTAATTGCATCAGTTTTTTGCATGATAATTATTGCGGGAATAATAGCATGACAAAAGAGTTTCTCACCTTACTAGGAGCATCAATTTGCATTCAAAATAATGTTAGAGATATGTTTGTTCTGGATAATAATGATTATAATGCTAATATCAGATTTCGTCGTAGACTTAACAACGTGGAAAAAGAGATGTTGGAGAAACTGAATGATCATATCAAATGAACAAGATTTAATTAACCTTACCATTAATGATAAGATGATGGGAAAAAAGTTGAATTAGTTTAGTGTGAACAAATATTATGAATCATTAAACCAACTAGAATGATGTCCATGCGTTGCAGAGTTAAAGATGATGACGCTCTCTTAAACGCAATAACGCAATACATACTTTATTGAACATTTTCATAATAAATTGTATATCATATGCACATTTTCTAGGTGTTAAAGTGACTACAAAGTTGGTGTAGAGCATATGCATGCTAATACATTGCTAGCTAGCTGAAGATCCAAAATAGAGTAGTTGTAGTTTCCTTACAATAGGTAAAAAGTAATTAGAACAATGAAGCTTATGCATAGAAATAACTTCATGTTAGAGGCCATTTTATCTGAATTGTTTCAAACTTGGTAAAAAACAAGAAAAGGATTTATCATCATCTAGTCTATTAAGTAAAATGTATGCAATTAGTAACTTACATGGAAGGAATTAGCACCCCATCCTCCTTTAGAATTTATGTGCTGCATCAAGGCACTCCGGTATCACCAAAAGATCCCAGAAAATTGCTAATCTACATTAATTGCGGCGTGAAACAGTAATTAAATGATGCAATTACAGCTAAATTTGTAAGTCAGGATTATGGTGAATCCTACCAAAATGTCAGCTTTATCATTTGTCTCATAGTATCGAATGTCAATACAAACTACATGAACATAGATGATGCAATTAGAGCAAAATTTGTGACGATTATGGTCAATCCTACCAAATATCAGCTTTAGAATTTGTCTCCTGGCATCAATGTCAATACAAACTACATGAACATAGTTTTCCCAATGCTCTTCTTGATCATTTTCTGGACAAGTTTAATTTTTTTGTCAATTCAAATACAATGGTACAATATTGACATCCAAACCAAATAAAGCACTATAAGCAAAAGAAAAAAGATAAAGGCCTGAGGATAATTAACCGTTTTGTAATGAATGTGACTTGGATTGCACACACTCTCTTTTGTTTAACCGGTATCACCAAAAGATCCCAAAAAATCCAATGAGTACAATATTCTCACCCAAACTAAATAAAGCACTATAAGCAAAAGAAAAAAGATGAAGGCATGAGGATAATTAACTGTTTTGTAAAGAACTTGGATTGCATACACTCCCTTTTGTTTAACCCTCTTCTCCTGTCACTATCTATTCAAATATATCTTCTAAAGTGATCACTTTTTTTCTTGTATTCAAAATCGACAAAAATAATTTGCATTATCTCCCAATTATCTTGGTTAATTAACAATTGTTTTGTGTTGTTTTTTCTCGCATCATATACAATATTCCTTATCCAGATAATAAAAAAATATTGTACTTATAAGAAATTAAATGACATATCGACTTACTTAAGTCCAATGGATTTGATTCCAAAATATATATTCAGATTAAGATGATATTTTCCTGTCAACAAATTTCAACTTAATATGTTTATGTAAAACACTGTAAGCAAACCAACAAATCATTGATTATAAATCAACAAGGAATCTCATCAAGAGAAATATATTATAAATGGAAGTGATAAATATATTACAATTCTTCACAATATTGACATGCATTATCATTTCGAAACAATAAAAGAAACCTGAAAATAGACGGACTAACCATGAAGTTGATTTCCTGGATCCAGTAGTTCATCAAACATAAAACATAAGTGTTTAACTACGAAATATCTCATTATATATATAATGCAACTAAAAAATAAATAAGAAAGATAAATTCATCACTAATATAAACAGTCTTACCAGCAATTGAACAAACAAAACTGCGAGTTAGTATCCAATACTTGATTTTTGAAGATTTTTGAGCCCCACGTCGTCTTGTATTCCGGTACAGTTATAATGTCCTTCAACCCATAAGGAATCCCATGAAGAGGACCTGTAAATGAGAACCATATTGAAGAGTAAACTAAAATATGGCAATTCCCTCTTCTTTTTGAAAAGAGAAAATCCAGAAATATCTACTTTATAAGCAAACTAAATAAAAAAACCTTCTGTTTCTATAAAAACAAAGAAGAAGGAGAAGAAATGGTGAAGAACAAACAAACAAAGTTCAGATAACATAGCACCAAGAAGACCAAACAAAGCTCCAAAAGCACCAACTGAAATATTCTTCTGTATAAACAATGAAGATAATATGCTTCCACCAAATCCAGACAATAGATAAATTCTTCCAATCTGAATTGTTCATCAAAATCAAATAAACAATCATAAATAAATTCCACAATAAACTAATCAATTCATTACAAATCAAAGAAAACAAACATAATCCAAATTGTTGTTCAAGTAGAATTCCAATGAAAACAAGGCTTAACATATTCGCAAACAGATGTATAAGTCCAACATGTAACCATGCATATACAACTAATCAATCTCCACCATTGATGTTGATCATTCACTATCTTACTCCATTCTAATCCTCCTAATTTCTCCAATCTGTATTCAAAAGTATGAGAAACTAATACAGTTATACTTCAAATTTCAATATATTATTACTAGGACAGTTGTTGATGAACATGATGGTCGATAAACATAGCGATATTAGCTATGACGATCATCGGTACTAACCAGGACGTCCATTGACGCTTGTTTGAATCAAGGAAGTAAGATGGAGAATGATTTAGCGGTGGATAGTTAATTACTCTGTTCTTATTCAATCCTATTCTGTTCTCTGGATCTCGATTCGCCATTAATGCTTGCTATTTCTTATGTTTTTTAATGTGAAGAAGGAGAAGAAACAGATAGATAGAGGTGAATTAAGAAGAAAAGAAGGTGAAGACACAAACAAGAGAATGATCGAAAACTTGATGTCATAAATTTGGAAGGTTGGCTCAAATTTAATTTGAATGTTGTAAGAGGGGATGATTTATTATAGATGAAGTAGAAGAAAGGAGAAGTTGAACTGATGGAACTTCCTACGGAAACTAACCTCGTCAATTTCGTAGATATATTTGTCAAAAAAATTTGACAAGAATCAATATCAATCAGAAAATACATCAAAAAGTACCATAGGAAAATAGATGTCTAAATTTCCTCAACTTTTTTCTACATTTTTACATTTTTTCTTTCGTTTATTAATTTTTGTTGACGTTTTATAATTCCGTCACAAATTTTATGGGTAAAATTGTGGAAAGATTCTGACATCAAGTAAGCATGGTTAACTTTCGTAAGAAATACCTTCTTCTTGTAGTGTTGCAAATGTTATTACTATTATTATTTTTAAAAAGTTAAAATATATTGATTTGTGCGTTGCCATTAAGTTATAGAACCAATTTCAAATCAAAGTATAATTTTTTTTTTAATGCAATAGAGTAACATATTATATTATATTATATTATATTATATTATATTATATTATATTATATATATATATATATATATATAAAAGGGTATTTTTATAGATTTGCCTTCTATCTATGGGAATTCTATACATAAATAGAGGCTCAAATCATTTTATGGACCAAGTTTCTACCTTAATGTTAATTATTTTATAAAAAAAAAATATTTATTTATAAAATATTATTTGGACATAATTTAAGTGATAAAAATATATCCATAAATAAAAAAAACTCAAATAATCATATAAAACAAACAATAAAAATAACTAAAATCCAAATAATCATATAAAGCTCTTTGATTTTGTTTTAGTATTTTTCTGATTATTTCTTATAAAAGACTGTTTGATTAAAGTTTAAAAAAAAACAGTTTTTGGTCGATATTACCTTTAATTTTTTTCCCTCTCTTTTGAATGAAATTGATTTTAACAAATTAAATAAAATGTATTTTTTTTATTTTAATAGAAAAATAAATAAATAAAATGATGGTTAAAATTTAAGTAATTTTTTTTAAAACCTAAAATCTCAAATATCAAACAATCTCACCCCTAGGAATGGTTATGGGACGGTTCGGGGCGGGGAATGCATTTACCATTCCCTTCCCGTTTTCATTCGGGGATTTTTTTAATACCATCCCCGCCCCGTTCGGTTTTTTTCGGTTTCGAGAAATTCCGCATGACACCGTTAATAATTATTTTTTAAAATAAATAAATAAAATTTATACAATAAAATTATATCAACGAATCTTTTAATATAATATATATTGTATATGTTAAAATTTTATATTATTATAAAGAAATAACCTTATTACTCTTATAAAATATACTCTTATAAAATATAGTGAATAAATAAATATATTGATGATTTAATATATTTAATTATGTTTACGGTGTTCGTGGCATAATCGGGGTGAAATTGGGGCGGGTCGAGGCGGGAGACACAAATACCACTCCGCCCTATCCCCGTTCTGTTTCGGAGAAAAACCATCCCAAACGGAACAATTCGGTTCAGTTTTCGCGGGACGATTTTAAATTGTCATCCTTACTCACCCCAAATAAAATATATATAAACATAAAATATATATAATTAAAATTAATAATACTTAATTAAATAATTTAAATATATTTATATATTATATATTAAAATAATATATTATTTAAATATTAAAATAATATATTATTTAAATATTAAAATAAAATATATTACATAAATATTAACATATTTTAAAATTTATTTAATTTTATAAATATAATTTAAACTAAACATATTAAATTAATAACTCAAATAAATATTATAAATTAAAATAAAATATATTATATAAAATTAAAATAAAATACATTAAAAAACTTTATTTTATCATATTTTATTTTACTCATACAACTTTATTTTTATTTTTATACAGTTTAGATAATTTATATTTATTTAAATTATTTATTTTTATCTTTACTTAATTTTACAAATATAATATATTCAATTGCATTATAGGACAATAATTCTAATTTTATATGAGTAGGATATGAATTTAATTTTATGCATACAATTTTATTTTATCTTAATTTTTTTTTAACATTTATATAATGTATATTTATTTGAATTTTTTATTTTTATCTTTACTAAATTTTATAAATACATTATATAATTAAAATTAAACTTACAATTTTCAACTACTCAATTAATTCAGAATTATAAATATTTATAAAATTAAATAATTAATAAGTTTATATAGGGATATGTCTAATTATTAGGTTAATAGGTTAATGAATGAATTCAAAGGGATGATGTGGATATTTTTGAAAAAATGAATAGCAAGATAGATATATTAAATAAATAAAAATGTGAAAAGAAGGTGGTCAGACCAGCAAAAACGCACTTAGGATATGTTTGGTTATTGGGATAAAAATTGGACTCCAACAATTTAATCATCGATCTTATCCATTTAAATACTAAAATTATCCTATTTCTCTTTAATTTACAATTCTCTCACATCCACCATATCCTCTCAACTCAAGGATAAATTAGTCTTAAAATTTTAAAAATCAATTTTTTCCTAATTTTTATTAAATAAAGATTTTTATAAGAAAACTCATGTAAAACCTACAAATTCACTTCCTCAAACAAGCTCTTAGTAAAAACATTGGAGAGATTGTACCGTAGCCACCTTTAAGGATTATGTTGCTTTAAATGACAAATAATTATTTTAATTTAATAATTATATTTTGTGTTATATTAAATAAATATAATAAATTTATATTAGTTTTAACTTAAAGTATTATAAGTTAATTGATTATATATTATATTAGTGATCTAAATATCAACCATTATTGGTACTACTAAATTTTTATTTATTTTGGGTGTCTTTCGAGAGGAGCTATAGGTTGCCGCCTTACCCTAAGGTCGGTCCTAAATATTATAAAATATTTTATAAAAATGTGATATTTTCTTGTAAAGAGAATAAATTATGCAAATTTTGAAATAAAATAAGTTTAAAACACAAATGACATAATAAAAAGAAAAAGTGTACAAACAAGAAAACAAAAACTTCATATTTACCGAGCAAGATAAATGTGAAATGACATCGGCAAGGAGAAGGCTGAACCCAGGTGAAAAACTACAGTAGAAGCTTTGGAAGTTTACCAAAGATTTTATCTTTATAATTATTTTATTTGAAGATAGGAAGATAACATAATCCTTATGTCATGACTTTTACTTATATTTAAAATATATTGAGTGGAAATCTAACTCTTAATCTTTCATCTCTCAATCAATATTTTTTATCACATGAGGTAGATTATTTGCATAATTAAACTCTGTAAAATTTCATTAATCCTCTACTCAAATGATGTATTAAAGGTGCAATATATGTGCTTCATAATAGATGCATATTTGTGACTATTTCCGTGTAAGCATTCCTTTCTTGTCTTTAACCCCAATTTGTGACACACACAACATTGCAAACAAATTCTACTAATAAAATATGTTAAAACACATAGGCCTTGTTCGTCATGGGTTATTGAAAAAACCAATTCAAAATCAAATATCACTTCACTCCCCTTTTATTCATCACATCACTCAAATCATTAACCAAAATATTAAAATACCCCCTATTTTGAATTATTATTTAATATTTTATTTATATATATCAATAACCTTTAAGTTTTTTTTTACCAAAAATAATAATTATCTATTCAAAATAATCGCCCATCATTTAAATTTTCTCTCTCTTGGTTTTTTAAAAAACCCACAACCGAACAACCCCGTAAGCACAAAATAGAGATAAGAAAGAAAAACTAAAATTCCCCAATTAAGAATATATTATTACACCAAATATCCCTACACAAATGATCTATGGGGAACATTGAAATACATCATATTTTACATCATCGGTTTGGCAGCTTTCATGCTCCAAGCATTCAAAGACTTGATGATGAGAGGCTCAGATCCATAGTTGAATACATACAAGTGGGCATTTCTCTTCACAGCAAGAGTTGGATAGACCCTAGATACAATGCATGTTCTTCCTCCAGCTCCAAAACTTTCTATCATCGAGTTGTCAATCTGTTTCGCATATACAACATCATTCATTTTTCACTTTTAAAAATAACTCAAAGTGAATAACTGTTGTTAATTAATCATACTTACCAAACTCCTAAGAGAAATCTCATTATTGATCATGTCAACATTGACAAACCCTCCAAATGCTGGTTTGTACAATTCATCTCCTTGTCTCAATGACGAACTGCGCAATTCAAAACAAGATCAACTCATAGTTAGTGTAAATAATTGATTCAAGTGTAGAAGATAAAATTAATAATAACTTTTTTTTAAACAAAAACAACCTTCTAGCATCAGAGCACATGAGGACCTTATGCTTATTGCCATGAGTTTTGAAGATTCTAAAGAAGACTGGAGTGAACTCCTCTAGTTTTGATGAAGCAAGAGTCAATAACCCAAATGGCCCAATCCCTCCATGGTTGTTTATGCCTAAGTGCTTACAAAGTCCTTCAGCATCCCATTTATCCCACTTTGGATCAAACTTATCCGCCTTTTCCAAGCTTGAAAATGAAAACTTAACCTCAACATCGGCTTGTGCAGCTGTCACTCCTTTGATCTCAATATGTTCTCCCTTGTTCACGTGTTGATAACTCATCTCCACTTTTCTTCCTCTTAGGGTCTCCAACTCTTCGACCGGCCATTGCATCAATTGTTTCCCACTCGGCATGTCAAGCCACACCTTTCGCGGGATTGCCTTAAAAATAACCAAACATAAATTTTAATAATTCAGTGTTAAACCACGTGAACTTATGTCATCAAGCTCATTAATTAGTTAAAAAAACAAAAAATTCAAATGAACAAGATTACATACATAGATACCAGACCATCCCTTTGAAACATCGTCGGCACTTGAATCCGATTCATTAGCCCATCCCCACACGATCCTACGGTTCTTTGACGGATCAAAGAATGATTTTGAAGCATAGAAGTTTCCATAATCATATCTCAATGCTTTAAATCCTTCAATGGATGATTTATCCGGGACATATATATCCTTCCTTAAGTTGTAACTGCCAAGTGTGTAATAATCATACCTTTCCAAGTCAAGGCTCACCTTGAACACATATTTCACAGGTTGGTTAGTAACCGAATTATCCAACCCGTTTTTATGACTTATAGAAACCGGGTAAAAGTCAGGGCATTCAAACATCCCCAACTTAGAATTGAAATGAAAAAATCTTTTGGCTTGAACCCATTTCTTGAAATCCTTACTCCTATATAAAACCGCAAACCCTTTTTTATTCCACCTCGAACCCACGAGCATACGCCATTGCCCGTCACGACCTAACCATGCAGTCGATGGATCACGATAGGCAGTCTTGTTAACGCCTAGATCGTCCGAGACCATTGCTATTGGGTTTCCCCTCTCGGGTCTAACCCATGTACTCAGGTAAGGATCCGAGAGGTCCTTGGGAACCGCGTAGGCTTGAACTTGGGTTTGCTTTGTGTCAATGACACCGGTGTAGAAGATTATAGGTTTGTTATCGGGTCCAATGGTGCCTGACCCGGACCATGTACCGTATTTGTCAAATGACTTGGATGGAAAAATTGCAGGTTTTTTCAAAATCTTCCAACTGATAAGATCTTTGGAGACAGCATGAGCCCAAACAATATTTCCCCAAACAGCACCTTTGGGATTGTATTGGTAGAAAATGTGGTAGATACCTTTGTAATACATTGGAGCTGTTTTTTTATTATTAAATATTAGTTAATCATTCATACAAAAAAAAATACAAAAAATTATAAGAGATATATGTATTCTAGACTCACCATTTGGATCTGTAACGTTGTTCATATTCCAAGTCCGATAAGAAAAAACACATTGTTAACATATTATAACACCGAAAATATTTAGAACAAATTTAAGGAAATAAAAACATACCACTCATCCAATTTGATTTGGATTGGAAATGGTATCCGGATCTATACAAATGGTTGATCCTTGAAGGAGAAATATTTTGTAAACTCTCTAGGACTTCATGATAAGCTCCAACAGATCCGAAATAATAAAAACATGATAAGAATGTTAAGAAAAGAAAACTTATAGTAGTAGTAGTGTCCATTTGGTTGTTTTGATCGGTTTGAATGAATTGTTGATGATAATCCGATCTTATATATATACACACACGAAGAGGAAGAAGAAGGTGTCGATGGAAACAAGAATCAGCTTAGTTATGTATAGCTAGTTGTAAAGAGATTAAAAAAACTTGTTTTAAATTAATTAGGAAGAAGTAATAATAACATGATGCTGGATTTTGAGATAAAACAAGATTAGTTTATTATTAATGAGTTTTGCTTTGCCTTTTTCACCTTAATAAGTTAATGGATTAGATTTTCTCAATCTTCATAACTTTAACGTTAAATTTTTGAAGATCATGTGTCTTTAATTGCTGTTCTTCATGCAAATCAAAAATTAGATTTTTTTATTCATGTTAATAGTTTGGTTCTAACAAACTTTATCGTTTTCCTTGCTTATTTGATATTTTACTTATAGTGTGACATATGATATACACGACATGATGATGGTACTTTGACAAGAAGATAAAAAAAGAAGAAAAAAGTAATAAAAATATATTCATAGTATATCACAAATGGTAGTTGATAAACTATAATTTACTTATCTCTAGCCTGGCCATTATAAAAAAAAAATTAAAAAAAGTGGAAAGTTTAACAATTAACGTTCAACCAAACCTAAAATTTAGGCGACGATTTTTTTTAAAATTTAATAAGACAAAGTTTCATGTTTTGAATAACGTGTTTATATAGATTAGGGTGATAATTCAAATTGACCCAAAAGTTAAAACCGTTGTACTCACCCAATTTGAAAAAAAAAAATTATTAAATTCATCGGAAACTGAAAAAGTTATTATTTTTTATTTAACCGTTTATATTGAAAACATATAATAATTTGGTATTTTAATTAACGAAACTAATCGATAATATTTGATTAAATGTTACACTAATATTTATTATGTCTCAATCCAAACCTTGATATGGTAGATTTTTTTAAAGTTTAGAATGCGATGGTAGGGAGGCGTTCTCAGCCCCTACAATTATAAGTATAAGCGTCGTTTTTATAGGATCCAAATCGATATAAAATTTATTCAAATTATCAACTAAATTCTTTTTAATTAAAGTTATGAATACAAATATAGAAACTTACTATTAATTATTAATTTTGATTAAAAAAAGTTTTGTTTAAAAAGGTTATATATTAGTATTTTATAATAGTTAATTTTGATTGATTAAAATATTGTAAAAGATATTAAATATGAATTATTATATTATAAAGTAGATCATTCAAAGAAAAAAATATATTTTATATTACCCATTATTCTAGCTGCTAGTTAAAAAAGTTACTAACTTCATACTTTTAAGCAGCATTATTTTATATTTTATTAATTTTAATAAAAAAAAAGAATGAAAGAAAGATGAAAATATTTTAATATATTGAAAAAAGTACACTTGTATAAAATAAGATTTTTATATAATATATTCACATCAAACCAGATAATAAATTTGAAAAGTAATTGTGTAAAAAGTTTCTTAAAATTAAAAAAATATAAACAAATAAATAAAGAAATAATATATATCTATTGCATAAATTAGCTGCAATGAGATAAGGAATGAAGGAAGTTTCCTAAAATTAAAAAAATATAAACAAATAAATAAAGAAATGATATATATCTATTGCATAAATTAACTGCAATTAGATAAGGAAAGATCATATTATGTAAAAATTAAAAAAAATTTAACGAGTACTGATATAAAAATTAAAAAAAAAAATTATGTTAAAAATGTCTTTATAATTTAATTCAAAATTTTATTTATCAAATTATTAAAAAAATATGACAAAACTTACATATATATCCACTCATTTTATTTAAAATTATTTTTTTAAACGTATCCAAAATTATATAAATTGAATACATTCATTATGTGAAAATAAAAATAGTTTCGATAAAACAAATCTTCAAACGAATTTTGAATCAAAAATATAAAGTTATACTAACTATAATATTACTTATTAATATATATTTATTAAAAAAAATAAGAATATTAAAAAAATCATTTAACAAAATCATTTAAGTTTTTATATCTATAATAATTTTCATTATTTAATAATCAAATTCGAGGGTGCATTCTTAAACATGATTACACATTTAGGCATAAACTCTTAGATTTTTTTATCACCAATGTTGGTGTTACTCAAACGACATTATCTCCATGGACGAACCAAGTTTTCTCAAGTTAACATTTTCGCTTCCGCTATTAATATTTGCGTACTCAAATATAATTACTTATTTTAGAGGGATTCAAACCCAGATCTTTAGTATGAAATTATACACTTTAATCACTAGATCATTTATGATTGTTGAAATAATTTTATAATTTTGTGTATGTATATATATTTTGTAAGTTAGATTTTGAATAATTATAAGAGTCTAATATTACTTATTATTATATACTTATTTGAAAATATAAAAATATTTTTAAAAAATCAACTAAATAATTCATTTAAGTTTTTATATCTATAATGATTTTCATTAATTAATAACCAAATTCGAGGGTGCATTTTTAAACATTCGATTACAACATTCCTTCTATAGATAAACCCTTAGGTTTTTTCAAGACAGCATTCTCATTTCGTTTCATCTACCGGTGTTCGCGCACTCACATATACTAATTATTTTTGTAGTGGGATTCGAACCATGGTCTTTAGGTTGCAGGTTCAAAATATACATATAGCATTTTTAATTTTATTTTTAACCATTTTAAATTATGGGCGGGTTAACCCACAATCCGGCTCAAGTATCCATTTACTCTCACGTATATATCAAAATTTACCACATCTCTCGACTCGCAACTAGACACTTTAAAAATTAAGCATCATTATATATATATATATATTGTTAGATAAAATTAGACCTGTCAACAGAACTTAACATAAATAAAACTCCCATGCAGGAATAAAGAACCGGACCAGTCAAAATAACTCAACCGGTTAAGAAGGCCCACCGGTCAAGTTATCAAACCGACTAGAAACATGACCGCACAAAGAAGGCAAGATCGGTCAAAACCAAAGGCAGGAAACACCAGACATTCGGTCATTAACCGACCAGAAGCCATCCGGTTAAGATACATAATCGACCAGCCCAGAAGCCATCTGGTTAAGACAAATGACCGACCAGCATAAGAAGATACTTCGGGTATCTGTTGAGAATGATACCAAAGGAACAGACTGAACATTTCCATATTCATACAAGTCTGAGGACAGTCTGCAGGCTACAGAAAACCGTCCTACAAGATCTTTCCACTTCAGGATAAATCAGAAAGGCAATCTTCCAAGTACAGACAACTGTCTAACCGACAGTTACCACATTGAGTAAAAGACAAACCTAGCCGGTTTGTCCTACATAATGGAAGAACAGACTGCTAGGTCTGAAAGGTTGACCGTCAGGTCTGAATCACTGAACCTCTGCTCAACCAATCAAATTCAAGGAAATGAAATATGACCGTTGGCATATTTCACCTATAAAAGGAGCAGCTGAAGAGGAGTAAATAGGGGATATAATGAACAATTAATTTACAAGTGATAAGAGTGTGTTCTCTCTCTAGAAAAGCTTAAGTGCTAAGTTGAAGTGTGTATTTACAATTTCGGTGTAAATTGTACGGGTGTTATCGAACAGGAAATAAGTCTCGATCGGATTGTATTTGTATTCCTTAGTGAATATCCTTCTCGCGGTTTCGAGAGGAAGGCGTGATGTAGGAGTTTCATCTTCGAACATCCATAAAAACTTGTCTTGTTATTTACTTTATGCCTAACTTACTTTATAACCGAGCTGTACTAACCAACCTACACCATCTTGACCGACTCTACACTATCTAAACCGAATCATCAAGTTACAAAAACCGACCCATCAACTTCCAAACCTATCCTACTCAAAACCGGTTCTGCCTATCCTAAGAGTGTGCCGCTTCAACCTGAAACAAACCTCTTCCGCGCTTGAACCTGGTTCAAGGGTTTGTGATAGTTTGTGTAGTATTGAAACCCCGGTGTTAATCTCTAACCGGATTAATCACTACCCTTTGAGTGAAACGCGCTAACCGGCCAACCCCGGTCCCCCAGCCACGACCTAAATCCTAACAATTGGTATCAGAGCAGTTAGTTTCAATACTCAAGCAAGCAAGTCTTTCGATAGGCCCCCTATGCTAGAAGGTGATGACTTTGCCAACTGGAAGGCACGCATGCACCTACACCTAATCACCATGGATGACGAAATGCAGTTCATTCTAGCCGAAGGATCGATAATCATTGATAAGGATAGGAAGGATTGGGCAGCTGAAGATAGGAGAAGAAACAACCTGGATAACCATGCCAGAAACCGGATCTCCAACGGTGTGGACAGAAACACGTACTGCAAGATCAGAGACTGCAAAACCGCAAGGGAAACATGGGAAACGGTTATACAGATTCATGAGGGAAATGAAAGAACCAAGGAAAACAAGGTAATGGTAGCTACTCAGAAGTTTGAAAGCATCAAGATGAAACCGGGAGAAACAATGAGAGAATACAGTGACCGGTTCACAGGTGTGCTAGACGAGCTAGCAACTCTTGGCAAGAGGTATGATAACAAGGAGGTTATTATGAAAGCATTAAGATCTCTTCCGAGTGCATGTGACATAAAGACAATGGTGATGAGGGAATCAAACTGCCTAAGCAAGATGAAGTTACACGATGTATTTGAAGATCTTAAGGCATATGAGTTTGAAATGAGATCTAGGACTGAAGAAGAGGTTTTGGCCTCAACCTCAACCAGAGCACTGATCACATCCACAGAACCGCCGAACAGTTCACTGAGGATGCCATGGCAATGCTTGCACAGAAATTTGGAAGGTTCATGAAAAGGAGCCAACCGACAAACAACTACAACTACGGTGATAAATCAAACGTAAGGTGTTATAACTGCAACTGTCTGGGACATTTCAAGTGGGAATGTAGAAAACTAAGGAAGGATGACCGGAAACCGGATAACCAAAATAACCGAAATAACTATCAACAAACCAGTGAAGGAAGTGAGGTTCAGAAAGCAATGATAGCCGACGATGGAGGAAGTCTATGGGCTCACAGTGACAGTGATGATGAACTCACATGCCTTATGGAAAATGAGGAACAAGTATTTGACTCTCCTTGTGAAGAATTTACTAAAGATGAGTTATATAATGCATTGAATGATATGTAGCATAGTATAAGAACCTACTAGCCCTATTACCTAAGCAACCCAACTTTAGAGCCGATCTTATAGTACCCATTCTAACCGAACCAGAGATCATACAACCTGACGAAACCTCTATCTTAGAAACCAAGTCAGAACCTGAACCATCACCTAAGACCGAACAGTCTAATGAGCCAGCTCGAGAATTAACCGAGGAGGAAAATGCCAGACTCTAGTATAAAATGGCCGCATATAAGAGATCTAGTGACATGGTAAAGAAAATGTGTAGTTATAACAGACATCCTTTTTTCATGTTTGGTTTAGGATACAAAAATGATAGATCCAAAGACCAAAAACCCGTAGAGAAAGTAAGGCTCTCAAAGAATGATCTTCCTTTCATAAGTTTCGTCAGAAGTTCCTTAACCGCTGAAGAGGAATTGACCGCATATTATACGGCAGAAAAACTAACCTATGTAGGTCCAACCGATTTTGAGAAGTGGCTTGACCTTGAGAAAAGAAAAGCCAACCTACTCAAAAATAGGAGAGCAAATCCACAACCGCATAGGACAAACCAAAGATCACCCTCATACAAGGCCTTCGTAGGAAAACCAAAAGACTCAAAACCGAGTGTCAGAAAGACGGTTAAAACCTTAACTAGGAAAGCTGTCCGGTTTGTCAAGGTCTGGGTACCCAAGGGACTAATCGCATGTGGACCCAAGTAAATATGGGTACCAAATAGTTGTAAATATGTACATTTTGCAGGATTTAAAGAAATGGCTAGGAAACTCTGAATGGTACTTGGATAGTGGTTGCTCCAGGCATATGACCGGGAACAACAACCTTCTAACCGACATCAGAATAGAAACCGGTGCATTAATCACCTTCGGTGACAACTCAAAAGGTAGAACTGTGGGCAAGGGTAAGATTGTCCATGGTAACCTGACAATTGATAATGTACTCTTAGTTGAAACCTACGTTTTAACTTGCTAAGTATTAGTCAAATGTGTGATGCTGGATACACTGTAGAATTTCTGACACATGCATGCTTAGTTAAGAATGCTCAAGGTACCATACTCCTAATCGAAAATAGGCTAGGAAATATTTACAAGGTAGACTGAAAAACTAAAGTAGAATATCCTGTATGCATGATAGCTAAAACTGATCAAACCTGACTATGGCATAAAAGACTAAACCATCTGAACATGAAAACCTTAAACTATATTCGCGGTAAAAAGCTAGTTGAAGGAATTCCTGACATAGTGTTTAATAAGGACAAGGTTTGTTCAGCATGTCAAATGGGTAAACAAACTAGGTCAACTTTTAAGAGTAAGGGAAACATTCAATCTAACCGATGCTTAGATCTTCTTCACATGGATTTATTTGGACCGATTCAGGTCATCAACCTAGGAGGTATGCTTTACACTATGGTAGTTATTGATGATTACTCTAGGTACACATGGGTAATATTTCTACCATCCATACGTGAAACCGCATCAAATTTGATCACATTGCTTAAACGTTTGCAGAATGAAAAATCAACTCGCATTAATAGCATTAGAAGTGATAGAGGTACCGAATTTACCAACAGTACTTTAACCGCATTTCTTGATGAATCCGGTATTAGACACGAGTTGTTTAGTGCTAGGACACCTCAACAAAATGGCCTGGCCGAGAGAAGAAACCGAACTCTCAAGGAAGCCGCACGGTCCATGATAGCCGATTCGAGTATTGCTCAGAAATTCTGGGCTGAGGCTATCAATACTGCATGCTACACACAAAACCGGTCTTTGATTAACAAGTTTCATAACAAAACACCTTATGATGTATATTTTGATAGAGTTCTTAACCTCAGGTATCTTAAGATTTTCGGTTGTAAATGCTACATTCACATAAATGGTAAAACCTATTTATCTGCTTTTGATGCAAAAACCGATACTGGGATCATGTTAGGTTACTCAGCAGTGAGTAAAGCATATAGAGTATATAACAACAGAACCTCAACCGTGGAGGAATCACTTCATATTATTTTCGATGAATCGGTTGAAAGTAATACTGCATCATGCTTTGATCTACACAGCAGATTGGAAAACAACAATATCCATTCTGATAGTGAAGATGAAATTCTGGTTTTTAGGCGGTTTGTCCATGACCAAATGGGTAATGATGAAACCCAGCCGGATCAAGCTGTCCCACGACCGGAAGCTGACACTTCGGTTCAAACCGAGGAAATCGGTCGGTCTGACAATCCTGTTCAGCCTACCGATATGTCTAGCCTTGATCAAGTAAACGGTAACTTGGTAGACATCCCTGAACCGAATTTTAAAAGAAACACTAAACATCCTCCTGAGCAAATTATAGGTGACCCTTCAGAACCTGTTCGAACTAGGCGTCAAATTCTAGAGGAATACTTCAATTCCGCCTTTATATCCCAGATTGAGCCGAAAAGAGTGGATGAAGCATTGTCAGATCCGGATTAGATCTTGGGAATGCAAGAAGAGTTAAACCAGTTCGAGAGTAATAAAGTCTGGTACCTAGTCCCTAGACCGAAAGATCAACCGGTCATAGGAACAAGATGGGTATTTAGAAATAAACTCAATGAAGACGGTTTGGTCACAAGGAACAAAGCTAGGTTAGTAGCACAAGAATACAAACAGGAAGAAGGCATTGATTTTGAAGAATCATTTGCCCCTGTAGCTATGATTGAAGCTATTATGATTTTTCTAGCTTTTGCTGCTTTCAAAAACTTTAAAGTTTTTCAAATGGATGTTAAAAGTGCATTTTTGAATGGTGACCTTCGTGAAGAGGTATATGTTGAACAACCACCCGGTTTCAAAAATGCTAAACTACCCAACCATGTATACCGGTTAAACAAAGCTTTATACGGTCTAAAGCAAGCTCCTAGAGCCTGGTATGACACACTAACCGCATTTCTACTGAACCAAGACTTCACCATCGGTTCGGTGGACAAAACACTTTTTAAGTTTGAGAAGAAGGAACATATCCTACTTGTTCAAATCTATGTAGATGACATCATTTTCGGATCAACCGATCCTAAGTTATGTGATAAATTCTCAACTCTGATGACTAACAAATTTGAAATGAGTATGATGGGGGAATTAAGTTTCTTTCTAGGTCTTCAGGTTAAGCAACTCGAAGAAGGAACTTTCATCAGCCAACCCAAGTACACTAAAGAATTGTTAAAGAAATTTGGGATGGATACATGCTCCTCAGCGGCTACCCCAATGAGCTCATCGGTCAAATTGGACAAAGATGATGAGGGTCAATTAGTAGATCTGACCGCTTACCGGGGCATCATCAGTTCTCTTCTATACCTGACAGCAAGTAGACCGGACATTCTATTTGCGGTCGGCGTGTGTGGAAGATTCCAGGCAAACCCAAAACAGTCTCATTACACAGCCGCAAAGAGGATCTTGAAATACCTCAAGGGAACACCTGACGTCGGTTTGTGGTATCCAAAGGATTCATCCTTTAACCTAACTAGTTATTCAGATGCAGACTACGTAGGTTGCAAGATTGATAGAAAAGCACCAGCGGAACATGCCAATTCTTAGATGATCGGCTTGTTTCTTGGCATAACAAGAAACAAACATCAGTTGCCACATCAACCGCAGAAGCTGAATACTTGGCAGCCGGAAGCTACTGTTCACAACTTCTTTGGATCCAACAACAACTGAAGGATTTCGGTGTCACAGCCAAAGAGTCTCCAATCTTCTGTGATAACACAAGTGCCATAGCAATTACCTACAATCCGGTTCTACACTCCAGAACCAAGCACATTGACATAAGGCACCACTTCATTCGGGAACATGTCATGCTGAAGCATATCTGGTTGGAATACGTACCAACAGATCAACAAGTAGCCGATATCTTCACAAAGCCTCTACAGGAAGCTAAGTTCTCTCAATTCAGACTCACACTCGGTTTAACCGATATTAGTCAGATCATCCCTAAGGATGCTTAAAGGAAATCGGTTCGGACAGACAAAACCGGTAGTTCCTCCTAAATTGTAGGATTTCAAATTTCCTAGGGTATCTATGGAAAAACCGCCTGGTCTATCAGTCAGAGTAAACCGACCGGTTACTTAGTGCATGCACCAAATAACCGCATCGGGACGAACAACTGATAACTGACCGGTTCGGAAATAACTTATCTTAGATTATTTGGTCTTCGAACAAAAGTGGAATAATTACCTGTGTTTAAACTTATCTGTCCTGAAACATTACCTTTTCAAAGTAAAATGGTCGCACCTAAAAAGACGTGAAGATTTGATATCTTTCATGGTCCAGGTCTATGACCAACACCCTAGGCTGTAGACATGCTTATTTCATGCAAAACTCTTTATCCTATGGTTAATAGACATTATCACCTGTAATACTTGGATAATAAGATCCTCTCTCCACTAGTATATAAGTTGAACAAACCTTAAACAAAACAATCACAAGTTGTATAACTCTTCCTCTCTCACTAAGACAAAATGTCTTAGTTTCCAAACATCCTTCAAGTGTATTTCAACTCTGCTCAAAGCACTGAGCATTATGAGGTCTTCAAGATGATTAAGTCACTTGAAGATACTGGTCTCCAACACTTTCTAGATGACAAACATGTCATCTATTCTGAGTCTGTCCTGGAGTTCTTTTACAACGCCAGGATTTTTCGTGGAACTCCTCACTTTGACACTCACATCCAGTCAAAGGTAGGAGGAATCATATTTGACTTTACCGAAAATGACTTTGCCAGATGCCTTAACCTACCAAAGTAGGGGCTAACCGACCTCAACATACCGACTGAACTAAAAGCCGAGATCTCCTTAGCCTTTGCCCGGTCAAGCCATCTAGTGGATGACCACGGTGCTAAGTCACTATTGAAAGTTGAATACCAGCTTCTCAATGACGTAATCGGTCGAGGCATCCTGGGAAGGGATGTGACCAACACATACTGCACCGCTGCCTTCAACATCATGGCAGCTATAACTACTAACACACCGGTCAATTGGTCGAGGGTACTGTTCGACGTCCTAATCTGGATGATTGGCGTTCAAACAGTCGGCCTCGTTCCTCAAATAAGTTGTCTGCTTCTGGAGCTTGGAGTTCCAACATGCCCGGGGAAGGGCTGAACCAAGCCCAAGTACTTACCAAGGAAGTTACCGACTCTTTCTATGAGCGGTTTGAGAAGTCTTGGAAGAGGATGAACCGTCACATCCACTCCAACGGTCACACCAACTCAAGCGGACATTAGGTCACTCCTTCCTACACCCGGTCATTTTGTTGCACGCACCAGCTGTATCTTTGTTCAACTCTCTTATGATCATTTCGGTTTCATCTTTGTTCTCTTCGGTTTAGTCTAGGTTATCTTCGGTTTCAATCGGTTACTTTTCAGTGTGTTGTTGCATCAGTCATTAATGAAAAGTAACATTTAATTAATGAGGTAACCCCCAACTACATGAGTAATTACTACCCAACTAACTTGGTTACTTTTCAACTAAATTCCTACCTCGAGCTCCGCAATCGGTCAAAAGTAATCTCTTCCCAATACACTTTGGAAACATAAATATTCCTTTGTCCAATAAGACAAAACTGACATTCAATGTTGATGTTTTCCCTCCAAAACCGGATCTATATAAATAGACTTTTCCTAATCAAATTAACACATCTCAAATCATAAATCTCTTGAACTCTCTCTCTCTCTCTATTAGCAAAGTTTGAATCATGCCGAGCCGAACTCTGGGAAACTTCTTGAGCATCAACTTCGATTCATGTATGAAACATTGGGATATAGAAACCAAGGAGGTCATGTTTGAATCTCTCATTGACACCGGTCTTCGCACCTTTCTCGAAGAATCCGGTCCCATACTTCTTGAGGATGTCAAGACCTTCTTCAGAAGTGCTTGCATCAGAGGAAACTATATTGTTTCCACGGTGAGAGACCATACCTTCTGGCTGGATGAAGCCGAATTTGCTCAAATGTTCAACATGCCCACAGAAGGGTTTTCCGACTTCCCAACCCGGGTGGGAAGTGCAGCAACCGATCACTCAATATTCTTCTCTGGAACCGATGTACCGGTGGAAAATCATGGGTTAAAACCCCGCCTTGCTCACCACATCCAACTCCTTCATGAGATTGTAAACCGCTCTTGTAACACCGTTTTATTTCCCCCCCGGTCTATGTCCCGTTCCATAGCTTATCACGTGTTTGTGAGACACGTGGCAATATGGAAGGACTACCGCGAGGCAGCTCGAGGTTCAATGATTTCAACCTTGGTTTGCGTACCAGGCATCTTTTAAAATGAAACATTTAATTTTTAAAAGATTTTGAGAATACCTGGAGCAGTAATAAATTAATTATGTAAAATAATTAATCTTTTGTTCAAACATTAATAATCTAGGAGGCTGAATAACAATTTAACCTGGCCTGATTTAAATCAATTAAACATAATCAATTTAAAGATTATTCATTTGAAAATCAGAGTCGCCAAGAGATTTTATGAAAATCAATAAAATGATACGTGTACAAACGTATTTATACCAGAGTTTCTAAAAAAAAGTGGTTCGTTGTCTGTTTACGCTCGGGAAAGGGCTTTCGCGCTATGTCCTTTGCGCCCGCCTAAGGACGGTTTTCAAAATCCTTCTAAAATAGACAAAGTCTGGCTTCTATAAATCTAATTATAACATTCCTCATCTTTAATTAGTAGTCCAGGGGTCCTAAATGAGGATAGACTTTAAATAATTGTACAAAATTATTTAAAGGAGGTGTGTACCTGTTGCGTTGGGGTTCAGATTTAACAAAACCTGAAAATATCAGAAAAAGATGTTAGAGAGTATAACCAAACAAGACCTAACAAAAGAAAATTTCTTTGGGAAACATCCCAGAGAATTTTGAGAATTACTTTATGACCTTGAAAATACCATTTTTTTTAGAAAATGGGGGCTTGGTTCCAAAATAGTTTTGGATTTTTTTGAAAATTGGAACCAAACGGGCCTAAGGATTAAACCCTAGGTTCGAGTCTGATCTGGTCAATTTGGGCTTAGTAAGGTTGAAGAGGTTCAATTTTGAGTAAGGGTTCGGACTTAGGCCTAGGGCTATAACGGTCTAAGGTTAATTGGGGGTTTGATACTAGGCTAGGGCTAGGGTTTGGCCTAGGCTAAGATGAGGCTATGTTTAGTTGTTAGTCCTAGGTTAGGTGTTAATGTCAATCCTAGGTCAAGTGGCAAGGTTTGTCCTAGGTTAATTAGGTCTAGGCTAGTTTTGTTGGCCCTAAGACAACTTTCTCGGTCGGGTGGCACGGTCCTGGGCGGTTTCCTTGGTCGCGCGGCTCGGTCCTGGCCTGTTTTTTTCGGCCCGAAGGCAAAATTCATGGGCCTGGTGTTCTTGTTTTGGTCCGAAACTTCAGAAGTTCATAACTTTTGATTGGGATGTCCAAATCACAATCCGTAAGTTGCAGTAGGTTCATATGATCATGAAGAACAAAAGCCCTAACATAAATCACGATTTTGAAAATCATAAGAGGATCAATTTTAAAACACCATTTCTAGGGCAAATTTTGGGATCTTTTAAATTAAGCCATTTCAAGGCCTGATTTTTGTTCCATTAGCTTTGAAATGATGAATATAGTTGATCCATACCAAAACAAGAACATCATTACATCATTAAAATGGTTTTTGAAGATTGAATCAAAATCTAACTTTTTTCAAAAACCAAATTTGATCAAACATGATCAAAAGGGTGAAACAGTTACTTGAAATTCATCCCTACATGTTAGGAATCATGTATAGCTACTAATTGAATCAACAAATCCATCTTAGAATCAAGAACATGAAATTTCAAAAATCCAGATTTTTAACCTTTTTTTCCAAAATTTCAATTTGATCAAACATGATCAAAACATGATTACAGTTACTTATAAATCATCTAATCATGTATACAAACATGTAATACAACTAATCGAACCAACAAAATCAGATTAAAAGCAAGAACACAAAGTTTTGAAATTCAAATTTTCAAGCTTTTTTCTCAAATTTCAATTTTGATCAAACATGATCAAAACTTGATTACAGTTGTTTGGAAATAATTCAAACATGTTTATAAACATATATAACAACAATCTGGATCAACAAATCCAAGTTTAAACCAAGAACACAATATTTCAAAAAATCAAATTTTCAAACTGATTTTTGCAAAATTCTGTTCTAGGTTGATTTGATCGGTTTTTTTTTCAACAAAAAGCTTACACATGATATATATAATGATTCTGTACACAGAAATCATACAATCAAGCATAAGAACACGACCAAAGTGATCAAACAAGAAATTTTGAAGAAATTCAAAATTTTCAATTACAAATCAATATTCAAAGCTTCTGGATTCATACCAACAGCTGGAAAACATTCCTGGGAGTTGCTGGAAGTGATCCAGAAGCCTGGATCGAAGCTTGGCTCGCTGGAGAAAGTTTTGAAAAAAAACTGTTCTTCGCCGGATTTTGCAGGTCTTCAATCGGATTGAATTGATGTGTAATTCCTGGTTATTGTTTGATGGATTGGTAGTAGAGGGTCAGGGTAGTATTTATAGTGCTCGAAGGTCGGCTGTAGAAAGCCAATTTGAGTTTTCTTTGATCGCTGACATTCTTATCCCTAATTCGTGGCAGCCTTATCCCGGGGAGGATAAGGCTTTTAGATAAGGGGGAAACGTAGGCGCTGACGAGGGGATCACGTGGGCAAAAAAATCAACGGATTTGATCGCCTGTAGCCGAAGTTAGAGCTTCTGGAAGTTTTGACACCGGCGATGATCGCGAATCTGGCGACCCTGCATCCCAACGAAGAAGATGAACAAAACGACGTCGTTTTGAGTAACGGAACGCTGAGTTCCGTCTGGTTCCGTCAGCGGTCAGCCTGGTTGACTAACGGGGTTAGTCTGTCCCGTTAGTTGATCCGGTGCGGGCGCGCGCGCATGGTTCTGCTACAGCTCTGGGCTGTCGGATGAGATCTGGGCACTCATCTGATGGTCCAGGATCCTGCTGCAAAGTTTAAACATAAAATCAGCCACACAGGATTATGCAATTTTATATTTTATTTAAAAGGTTATTAAAATTCGAATTTAATTCCTTTTAAATCCATTTTTTCACCAAAAATTTCACAATAAATATTTCTAGATTCATAATAACAATTATGATCATATTTTATTTTTTTGGGAATTTTTGGGAATTTTGGAGTATTTTATTTAATGTGTTTAAGTCATGAATTAAACATAAATCATGAATAAATCCTAATTGAATATTTTTAACCCCTTCCTTGGTCTAATTTGGGTAAAATATATACCAATATTTTATCCTCAACTTATTTTTGGAAATTTGAAAAGTTCTCTTAATTAAGGTTTAATTATCACAATAATTAATCCTTAATTACGTTTTAAATCCTTCTTTCAAGTTATTTTGAATATAAAAATCCAAAATATTATTTTAATATTATTAAACATAATAATATTATTTTGCAAATAGGGTAAGTCAAATTTTCATGCTTACAGCTCTATCATTTGTCAATCTCCGAATCAGCGTTACTCCAAGAAAATATTTGACATGAAGACCTACATTGTTAGCAACACGGCCATCAATTGGTCATCGGTCATTTTCCAGAACTTGAAAACCATGGTGCTGACCAAGAAAGGTCTCGGTTATGCTCCTCACATTAGTCGGATCATTCTCAAGTACCGCCCAAAATTTGGACCGGGCACACCGGCATCTCCTTCAAACATCCTTGACATAGATGGAGTGGAAGTAAAACTTTCAAGGGTCGTTATCACATAAGTTATATCTTTATTTCTTATGTATTCCTATTCCTAAAACTGATTCATAAATCGGTTTATATCATGTACTCCTTCTTCAATAAAATTCTATTTCAGTCTTATAACCGAGTTAGAGGTTGCAAAATTTAGGATATCCATCTAACTAACCGGTTGATATTAATAAATCACTGAAAAATTTGGTTAAAGTCATAAATTGTAAAAATCCGGTTAAAGTCATAAATTGCATCTTCGCGGTTAATATATCACATCCATTCGGCTTTAAAAAGGGACCGCCTCATTAAAACTAAAGTCAAAAGACCACTCGAAATTTTGGAGGGAAAATTCCCGCCCAAAAACTCCCGCCTTGGCTTCCCGCCTCTAATTTGGCGCCCTTAGTTTCCCGCCTTTTGATTACCGCCCATTGATTGCCGCTTTTTTGGCTTGGAGGGAAAATTCCCGCCCAAAAGTGATGGGACGGTTTGCGACGGTTGGGCTTCCAAGCCGCGCATATAAAAGGGGACCTTGGTCATTTCATTTCATTCCTACGCGAAACAGTTTTCTCTCTCTAGCTCTCAAACTCTCTCAAAGCGGTTTTTCTCCTACTCTCTCAATCATCAACAATGGGTCTAGCTTCGGCTTTGTTCAAACATATCATTCAGGTGGATTTTGAGGAAATCAGACAAAACGGTTCGGCTCCGGCAAAGGAAGTTCTTTCCCGGATTTCAGAGGCCGGACTCGAATACTTTCTGGGCGGTCCCTTCGTCCTTTACAAGGAAGCGGTTGAAGAATTCTTTAAAACCGCATCTCTCTCTGGCGACACAATAACTGCAACTGTTGGCGGCAAGCAATTCGACATAACCGAAGAGTCGGTTGCGGAAATCCTACGTCTTCCAACAGATGGACGCAACGATTCGATGGAGCTAGACCGGAAAACATTCGAGGCGGCCTGCTAGATTCTCTCGGCAACCGCGGCTCCTGTAAAAGTATCCGGTAAAAAGTCATCACTGCGACCGGAATATATACCGCTCTGTGACATCTTCACTAAGTCGGTTCAGGCAAGAGGTGGAAATTTCGACAACCTCACAAGGGTAAAAATTGAGATGCTTGTCGGCTTACTCAACGGCATAAACGTTAACTGGGCAAAGGAGGTGTTTCACAATCTAAAAGACATGGTAAAACCGGATTCCACCCGATCATGGGGATACGCCATCCCACTTGGGAAGATCATGCTCCACAACAACATCAACACCGGTCCTGGTGTTCTTCTCTCGTCGAGCAAAATAATAAGATCCCGCCAATTCCTGGAGAAGAAGCAGCCGGCCCCCGGTTCTACAGGTGGCCGAAGGAAGAAGACTGCAGCTAAGAAACCGGCTCCGGTAAAAGACAAGTCCTGTAGCAAGGACAAACAACCGATGGAATCCGGGGAACCGCTCTCTGACTCGCAAGATGAGGACGATTTGGCCTCAAGCTCCGACCGAACAGCCTCACATAATACCGAATACAATGAGTCCGGTAAAGAAAAGGGACCGACTGAACATGAACAATCGGCCAATATTGAAACCGATACAGAAGACCGTGGGGAGGAAGAGGTTCCCGTTGACAACGACCAGAAGATAGCCGAGAACATTGTACGCAAAATCTTGGAAGAAATTCACCTGCAAGCTCAAAAGGCAGCACAAGCATACAATGAGTGGTTCTTGATCCGGTGCAATAAATTCTTCAAACATGTGCTACCGGACCTAACCACCGGACAAAGATTTGAAAGAATTCTGGAGATAGAGGAAGACGTTATCAGACTCACAAACGCTGAGGATCCCAACGAAGCCATGGACCGACACGCAATAGTGGAACCGCGTGCTCGGCTACAAAAGCTAACCGTACATATACGAAAGTTTACAGAAAGGTATGTTGCGGGAACACCGAAGGCTAAATTACAACTCTTGGTGATGGATATACTTGAGGTGAAGAAAGGGGAGTTCATTGACGAGATAAAGCGGATTGAAGCGGTGCGCAGACAGCGAGATACAGCGCACTCTCCGCGTCTTGAGACCGATGACGGTCAGAATCGAGGTGATACGTCTCCTCTAGCGGATCCGGTCATCGATGTAACCGACGAAAGGACAGAGACTCCTTTCACCGGGCCACTTGAAACCGATCAACCTGGGGATTCAAAACCGGTCGTTACAGGAGAAAGAGTCAAGTCTCTCATTCAAGAGTTTGCCAACAGAAAGGTTCGACCGTGGAAGAAGAAAATCAAGAAAGCCGCGCTTCAAACAATCAAGTTGGCCGAAACAACGAGGGATAATCTTGTAAAGGCAGATGCCCGGATCACAGAGATCGAAGTCAACTACCGGGACGACTCTATTCTGCACAACGATCATCTTAAGCGAACCGAAGACTTGGAACGGTTTCAAGAGAAAACCGATCAACGGCTTATAAAGGTCGATGAGGACCTAGGGCGGTCAAGCGCCGAAGTCGGTTCGACACTTGACAGGGTCACAGATCTTGAAAAGAAGAATGCAAGTCTTGAAGAGCGCAAAGACAAACTTGAAGCCGACCTCAGGGCGGTCACCGAGCAGGTGAATGAATTGATGAAGGCCAAACTGGCTGCTGATACAGCGGTTGAGGAAGCAAACGCTCGGGCGGCTAAAGATATTCAGAATGCGCTGGACGAAGAAACGCGGAAAACAAAGGAAGCACCGCGATTGATTGATGAGGAACGCCTACAAAATATAGCGGCTAGAGATCCGGAACTCGCAAATATCATAGCGGCAAAACAAGCCGAAGAGACCAACCGGTTAAAAGCTCAGCAAGACACATACCACAACTTCGAAAAGGCTCACAAGAGGTCCAAGGCGGCTTCCTCCTCTTCGGTTCCGGTAAAACGAAAGAGGAAAGTTTCTGCAAGGAAAATGCTGGACAGAATCACCGAAACAGCTGTTGAAGATGACTTCGAAGAGGATCTTGAGCCGCGACCTATAAGACAGCGAGTTTCTCAATGCGGTTCCAATCAGCACGGTCGGTCAACCGGAAGCTGGAGGTTCATCTTCAAGAACGGCTCCACCAGATGAGGACCAACCGACAGATGACCTGATGAAAGACTTCCTGCCATCCGAATCAGAATAGGGGATCTCTTTTCTTAATCTATGTTTATTTCGGCTTCTACATATATAATATTTTCCCCTTTTACGGTTACTTATATATATAAGGTTATTTTTGAAACCGGCCTATACTTGCAATCTTACATGGTTTTGATAATTTTAAATAAAATAATCTAAAAGGGAGAAATTGATAAGATAAAAGATTAGAATCTTCCAAAAATTTTCTCAAAATTTTTCCAAATTTTTCGAAAAATTCTCCCAAGTCAGTTTCAAAAAATCCGGTCAAATAAAGAACCGGCCTATACTTGCAATCTTATATGATTTTGATAATTTTAAATAAAATAATCAAAAAGGGAGAAATTGTTAGATAAAATTAGACCGGTCAACAGAACTTAACATAAATAAACCTCCCATGCAAGAATAAAGAACCGGACCGGTCAAAATAACTCAACCGGTTAAGAAGGCCCACCGACCAGAAACATGACCGCACAAAGAAGGCAAGATCGGTCAAAACCAAAGGCCGGAAACACCAGACATTCGGTCATTAACCGACCAGAAGCCATCCGGTTAAGATAGATAACCGACCAGCCCAGAAATCATCTGGTTAAGACAAATGACCGACCAGCATAAGAAGATACTTCGGGTATCTGTTGAGAATGATACCAAAGGAACAGACTGAACATTTCCATATTCATACAAGTCTGAGGATAGTCTGCAGGCTGCAGAAAACTGTCCTATAAGATCTTTCCACTTCAGGATAAATCAGAAAGGCAATCTTCCAAGTATAGACAACTGTCTAACCGACAGTTACCACATTGAGTAAAAGACAAACCTAGCCGGTTTGTCCTACATACTGGAAGAACAGACTGCCAGGTCTGAAAGGTTGACCGCTAGGTCTGAATCACTGAACCTCTGCTCAACCAATCAAATTCAAGGAAATGAAATATGATCGTTGGCATATTTCACCTATAAAAGGAGCAGCTGAAGAGGAGTAAATAGGGGATACAGTGAACAATTAATTTACAAGTGATAAGAGTGTGTTCTCTCTCTAAAAAAGCTTAAGTGCTAAGTTGAAGTGTGTATTTACAATTTCGGTGTAAATTGTACGGGTGTTATCGAGCAGGAAATAAGTCTCGATCGGATTGTATTTGTATTCCTTAGTGAATATCCTTCTCGCGGTTTCGAGAGGAAGGGGTGACGTATGAGTTTCATCTCCGAACATCCATAAAAACATGTCTTGTTATTTACTTTCTGCCTAACTTACTTTATAACCGAGCTGTACTAACCAACCTACACCATCTTGACCGACTCTACACTATCTAAACCGAATCATCAAGTTACAAAAACCGACCCATCAACTTCCAAACATATCCTACTCAAAACCGGTTCTGCCTATCCTAAGAGTGTGCCGCTTCAACCTGAAACAAACCTCTTCCGCGCTTGAACCTGGTTCAAGGGTTTGTGACAGTTTGTGTAGTATTGAAACCCCGGTGTTAATCTCTAACCGGATTAATCACCACCCTTTGAGTGAAACGCGCTAACCGGCCAACCCCGGTCCCCCAGCCGCGGCCTAGATCCTAACATATATATATATATATATTAATTAATTAGTTAGTTAAAAAGTTAAACTTATATTGTTAAAATTTCTCGCGTTTATCTAATTTGGCGTTGAATTTAAAATATAAAGTATTATTAATCTAGTTGGTTAAAAGGTTGTACATGTTTTATCAGGTTGTAAGTTCAAAACATACCTATAGCATTTTCAATTTTATTTAGAATGCTCTCATTCCACATTTATTCAAAACATACATATAGCATTTTCGATTTTATTTAGAATGCTCTCATTCTACATTTATTCACTTCGGTAAAATAATTTATCTTCTCACATATCTAATCTGAATAAACCTCTCATCTTGTGACTTTACTTTCACTTTGGTCAATCAAATATTTGATTCATATTTTTTTAATATTTAACATCGTGAGTTCACACTTTGGTCAATCAAATATTTGATTCATATTTTTTTAATATTTTAACATCGTGAGTTCACACTTTGGTCAATCAAATATTTGATTCATATTTTTTTAACCACTTTTAATTGATACCGGCCTATTATCCATTGGCAAATCACATCCCAATCACATTTGGTTAAAGGGTTATACTTATTTTATTATGTTGCAAGTTCGAAACATACATATAACATTTTTTATTTTATTTTTAACCGTTTTAAGTTTATGGGCGGTTAACCAACAATCCGACTCAAGTATTCATTTTACTCTCACATATATATCCAAATTAACCACGGGTCTCGATTCGGCAATCCGGACACTTTAAAAATTAAACATTATTATATATATATATTAGTTAGTTAAAAAGTTGAACTTATATTATTAAAATATTCCGCGTTCATCTAATTTGGTGTTGAATTTAAAATATAAAGTATTATTATTTAGCTTAGTTGGTTAAAGAGTTGTACTTATTTTGTTATGTTGCAAGTTCGAAACATACATATAGCATTTTTAATTTTATTTTTAACCGTTTTAAATTTATAGGTGAGTCAACCCACAATCCGACCCAAATATCCAATTACTCTCATAGATATATCCAAATTAACCACAATTTTCGACCCGGAAATTCGGACACTTTAAAAATTAAGCATCATTAATTATATATATATTAGTTAATTAAAAAGTTGAACTTATATTGTTAATTATTTCGAGTTCATCTAATTTGGTGAATTTAAAATATAAATTTTATTAGTATAGTTGATTAAAGGGTTATACTTCTTTTGTTATGTTGTAAATTTGAAACTTACATATAGCAATTTCAAATTTATTTAGAACACTCTCATTCCATATTTTATTCTCTTCGGTAAAACAGTTTATTTTTTCACATATCTCATCACGTATTTTTTCCGAATAAACATCTTATCTCGTGACTTTACATTTTCACTTTGGTCAATCAAATATTTGATTCATATTTTTTTAACCATTTTCAATTGATATCGATCTATTATTACTCAGCAAACCACATCCCAATCACACTTTGATAAATGATTGTACTTGTTTTATTAGTTTGCAATTTCGAAACATACATATAACATTTTTTATTTTATTTTTAACCGTTTTAAATTTATGGGCGGGTCAACCCACAATCCGACCTAAGTATTCATTTACTCACATATATATCCAAATTAACTACCGCTCTTGACTCGACAATCTGGACACTTTAAAATTAAGCATAATTATATATAGATTTGTTAGTTAAAAAGTTGGATTTATATTATTAAAGTATTTCGCGTTTATTTAATTTAGTATTAAATTTAAAATATAAAGTGTTATTAGCCTAGTTGGTTAAAGTGTTTTATTTATTTTGTTAAGTCATAAATTCAAATCATACGTATAACATTTTTAATTTTATTTCTTTTTATTCAACAATTCATACATTTAAAAAAGTTATATATATATATATATTTGGTTTTCTTATTATAAACCTATCTAACTTTATTTCAAAATCAATACATAAAATCTATTAAATTTTAATAAAATATTACTTATGTATGTTTATAATATATATATATATATATATATATATATATATATATATATATATAATTAATTAAGTATGATATACATTCACCATTAATATATATATATATATATATATATATAATAATAATTAAAAAGTAATGATAAATAAATGACAACTATCTATAAAATTAATTATATTACTTTGTTTTTTTAATAAATAATTATTCTTTTTAATTTAACAATATAATTTCTCATTTTAATGTAAATCAAAATTATATATAAATTCATAAAATTATAAAACCTTTATTATTAATCCTAATAAAAAAATTCAAAATAAAATTATATGTATAAATATGATTTCAATTTATATAATACATTAAATAAATATGTACTAGTTTTTATAAATAATATATATATATAAACAAGTATATTTCCAAATATATTTTATTATTACATAAAATGAAAATAAAATCAATTATATATTTCGATTAAAGAAATAATAAATATTTTTAAAGATTTATTCAACCTAATTAAGTGCACTCAAGATTAAGACTAAAACTTTGTTGGGAGCACATATCTCAATCATTATATAGGACAATTATAAAGCAAATGAAAAATGTAAGGAGAAAATACATAAATATATTCAACCTAGATGAAATTCAAATAAAGTTTGGAAGCACATAAACCAAATCTAGATTGCTTTGTAGCAAAATAGTAACATCAAGGAATTAATCATAATAAGAAAATATAAACCATCATATGAAACTTATTTGATCTTCTTCTTTGGCCTCAACTGCAAAACAAAATAAAATGAATGAATCTATTAAGACAAATATATAACAATGGTCACATTTGCAAACATCTGGATACATAATTTCTGAATCAATAACCTATTTCAATATGTAATCAGATGACAAAATAAAATAAAAAAAGATACCTGATTGCTATGGCCACACTTTTTCTTTCTGCAATTAACTGCTCTAGGGTGAAGACGAGCATAGCACCTAACAAGATTTAAGATTTTAAATTCAATCATACATTTCATCGGATGATATGCATCTAATATCTATGAAGTTCCTAAATACCAGCTTTAGCATATTTTGCTTCAATTAAGTTGTTGACAGATAACATGTACCACCAAAACAAAACAACTGCAACACATTGAATACAGCTAAATAGGTTTTAAGTGGATTAAATATAGGGAGCTAAGTACCCTCTTCATAACATTCAAAACTGTCGAAGGGGCAACGAGTAAGAGTTCCCATAAAAGAAAATTAAGATGTATAAATAGGCTATTCATATGTACCAACTAAACAAAACTGCAAACACATTGAATACAGTTAACAATGTTTAATTGGAACTAATTATTGGGAACTACGTACCCTCTTCATAACATTCAAAACTGTCGAAGGGGCAACGAGTAAGAGTTCCCATATAAGAAAAAAGACCCACTAAGGTAGCTCAAATGAAAAGAATCTTGACTAAAAGACCAAAGGCTAAGGTTCCCCACATAAGAAAAAAGCCCCACTAAGGTAGTTCAAATGAAAAGAATCTTGACTATGTGACCAAAGGTCATAGGTTCCATTCAAACTAAGAACGCCCTAGGGGATTAGTGCTAACTTCCTAAAATAAACAAATTAAGGACACTAAGTCACTTAGGAAACTGTATACAAAGGTATATATAAACTTGATGTCAATGATTATTTAAGACAGATAGTATGTACCATCAAAACAAAACAACTGCAAACACATTGAATACAGTTAACAATGTTTAAGTGGGACTATATTGGGAACTAAGTACCCTCTTCATAACATCCAAAACTGTCGAAGGGGCAACGAGTAAGAGTTCCCATATAGAAAAACAAAAAGGTTATTCATTTGTAGTTCATTAGTGTTTCAAAGGAAACAAATTGAAACTAAGTAACTTAGGAAACTATATACAATTATATAATCTTGATGTACATTATAATTTCAGACAGATACTATGTACCACCCAAATAAAACAACTGCAACACATTGAATACAGTCAAGAATGTTTAAGTGGAGTATATATAGGGAACTAAGTACCCTCTTCACAACTGAAAAATGCAGAAGGGGCAACGAGTAAGAGTTCCCATCAAAATATGTTAAAAAAAGAGTAAATTGATCAATATTTTAGCAATGGTTTATGAATATAAAGCTTACTTTCGGCAGATCATCTTCTCTTGATTATATTTCCGAGCCAAAGCCATCAAAGAAGGCTCAATAATTCCTCCTCTAAGCCTCAGCACAAGATGCAATGTGGACTCTAATTAACAATCAGCAAGAACATACATAGACTTATAAGTAAGATTCGAAAATTATCAGTCAAGATAGGCAGTGAATGAAGAATGGAGACATACCTTTCTGGATGTTGTAATCAGCAAGAGTTCGTCCATCTTCAAGTTGCTTTCCGGCAAAGATCAATCGCTGCTGATCCGGGGGGATTCCTATCAAATGTCAAAACAAAATTAGATTCAGTTCTGATCATTTCCGGATAATTTGATACTGCAAAAGAAGAATAAAAATACCTTCTTTATCCTGAATCTTAGCCTTGACATTGTCGATAGTATCGCTGCTCTCTACCTCGAGAGTGATAGTTTTACCCGTTAGGGTTTTAACGAAAATCTGCATCTTTTACTTCCAATGAAGGGGATACAATGAGAGAGATTGTTGCTGAAATTTATAGTAGCTTCTCTATCTAGGGTTTTAGGGAAAGCATTTGAGAAATGACTAGCCCATTTGTTGAACTTTTCCAAAGTAATAATAGAAGGCCCAACTTGTTTTATTTCAGATTATTATTTTTATAAATTTAATTATTATATTTTAATATTTTTTTTTTGTTTATACATTTAAATTATTATTTTATATAATATAATTAATATTTAATTAATTATTTTCATAAATATTTATTTAATACAATTCTTTTTAAGTAACCAATATAAAACCAAAAATAGTTTAAGAAAAAATGAAAAAATAGTTAAAAAGATAAAAAAAAAAAAGTTAAAAAAATTGAAAGTTTGAAAAAGAGTAACAAATCTTCACAAGAATCAACAATATTTTGAATTTTCCACTAAAAAAACATCTGGACAAAGATTCATCTTTTAAGTAATCTTTTAAGTATGCACATCTTTTTGCAAGTTCCAATAAGAGTCTAGCATAACATACTAGATTCTAGTCAAATTCTAAAAATTAAATTTTAAATTTTAAATATTTTTCACAAGGTGACGTTGTAAAAACAGGTGAGAAGTCTCTGTTTTCTTTAACACATTCCACAACGAATTACAATAATAATGTCCTTCTGGATACATCTATTATTAGTTGTGAGAATTTCGTCGTGAATAACATTATAAGAAAAAATGAGATCTTCGTAAACATCTCAAACTCCCATAGTTTTTTTCAACAAAAATTAATCGGACTGACTTTATTAAACAAAATGTAACAATGTCTCACATTGAAGTTTTTCAGATCATAGCACAACATAAAATCTCGAGAAGACGGGTTTAAAGCCTTTTTTATAATCATTAACAATAGTATATCATAATCAGGGATGAAATGGCATAGTCATTGAAGAAAATTATAAGATCAAGAAAGGAGACTTATAAGATGATGAAATTCACTATCGAAAATGGAAGGGGAGTATTATTCTAGCATGATCTCTGTCTAGAGAATAATATCATCATTCTTAAAGATGAATTCCAAATAAGCAGAATTAGAAGAGAATGTTTTATGTCCTCGATTAAAGATGTATACAAAAGAAAATGTGATTCAATTCTGAGACAATTACTAGAAGGAGAAAGAATTAAGAACCTGATCAATATTGACCCATGTTGCGTCCATCCTTCCAAATAACTTTTTCATCCAAAATAGCAATCGGAATAGTTGTTGACTGAGTTTGTAGGGATGGAACATGTGGCATAACCACTGCATTTCCTACTTTCTTTTTAAGTTGCGACACATGAATCACATTATGCATCTTAGCTGTAGCAGTAATATCCAATTTGTAAGCCACTTGTCTCACTCGCTCTATAATTCAGAAAGGTCCATAGAACTTTGGACTAAGTTTATGAGTTTCCTTCTGATTGACGCATGTCGATAAGGTTGTAGTTTAACGAACACTTAATCATCCACTACCAAAATGCAGACCACTCGTTTCATGTCTACTTGCTACTTCATTCGATGTTGGGCTCTATGAAGATAAAATCGCAACAATTTAAGAGATTCTTCTTTGGTTGATATCTTCTATCCATTGTTTCTACTCACTTTGGAATCACCAGCCAAGTAAGGATAATAAACTGGAGGTGACTGACTATATACAATCTCATATGGTGATGATAGTGCAGCCGAATAAAAATTTGTATTATGCCACCATTCGACTAAAGGCATCCATTTAACCCATGTTTGCAGTTTTTGACCAGCTATACATCACAGAATGTCTCAACATTCTATTTATCACTTTCGTTTGACCATCGGTCTAAGGATGGTACGTTGTTGATATCGCTTGGGTAATTCTCTGTAATTTGGATAATTCTTTCCAAAACGTACTGATAAATATCTTATCTCTATCGTTGACTATAGTGAGTGACATACCATGTAACTTGAATATATGATCCAAAAAGACATGAGCAACACTATTTGTTGAATAGGGGTGTCATACTAATGAAACGTGGCATCTTCTAAAGCCGATCAACTACAACTAAAATAATTGTACGCCCTTGTGATTTTGATAATCCTTCTATAAAATCCATAGATATGTCACTTCAAATAGAATTGAAAATCGCCAATTGTTGTAATAAACCCTTTGTCCCTTAATTTTCCCATTTTTGTTGCTAACATTCAAGACAATTCCTAAGGAACCCTTACATCGGGTTCCATACCACGCCAATAATATGCTTGTCTTAGTTTCTGATATGTCACCATCACACCTGAATGACCTCTCACCGCTGAGTTATGTATTGTAGATATTATGTATGATCTGAGTTCCTTATCATCTCCCACCACGATATGTTCATCTTTTCTCAATTGCCCATTGATAAATGAAAAACCCTTAATGCCTTGAGGATCAGATTGTAACTTAGTAACAATGTGTTTCAGATTCATGTCTTCATCCCATGTCTTAGTAATTTTTTTTAATAATACAAATGTGAATTCAGATAATGCTAGAAAATTTCCCTCTGAATTGACTCTATAGTGAATCAATAACTACATTCTCCTTACCCTTCTTGTATTGCACTAAACTAGGGCTGTAAATGAGTCGAGCCGAGCTCAAGCTTGCTGAAGCTCGAGCTCGATTCGATTAAATATTTATTAGCTCGATTCGAACTCGAGCTCGAACGAGCTTATAAATTTGAGCTCGAGTTCGAATCAACTATATTTCCTACAAGCTCGGCTCGACTCGAAAACTTGAACAAAAATTTAATTTTCAAGCTCAAACTTGAGCTCGAACTCGAACTCGAACCCGATTCAAGCTCAAACTCGAACCAAATTTATTTATAGAATTAAAATATCAAACTTTCATACATATTAATAAAAACATGATATTTCAAAATTAAAATATGAAACAATCATAACTATTCAAAATTTTAAAACATAATAATCCAAAATATTAAATCACCATTATTAATCAAAATTCTAAAACATAAAATTCAAAAATTAAAGTACAAAACTATAAAAATTATTTGAACATTTAATATATTAATCTTTTTAACTCATGTTCTTCAATCATAGCACACGTACAACTACCTGCATTCAATAATATGAAATGTTTAATTTTAAAAATAATTAATATAAAAAATAAATGTTAAAACAAATAACTAAAATTTAACTTACTTTAAGATGTAGATACCGACAACAAAATTTCTTGATATGTCTTTTCTTTCTGAAAAAGTGAAAAATTAATTAAATAAGTGATAAAATTCAGTATGTAACATAAGAATTTAATAATAAAAACTTATTTTAGTCTTCTTTTTCATTCCATTTATATGTCGAAGCCAATCACCCCCACAAAGTAGAGTTTGTACTGTATTCGTAGATAGTGATGAACGGTAAGAATTAATGACTCTTGTTCCAGCACTAAATGTTGATTCTGAAGCCATTGAAGTCACTGGTATTGCTAAAATGTCAGTTGCTATCTTAGATAATATTGGATATTGCATTCTATTCATCCTCCACCATTCTAAACATGAAAAATCTTTAGAAATCTCATTCTTCTTTAGACGACATTTTTCAAGATAATCTGTCAATTCAGATTTCTTACTCTCCGAAGTTTCTACTTTTGCATAATAGTCATCAAAATCATCCCAATTATACATAGAACTTTGATCTCTCTTAATATTTGAGGAATCAAAACTCTTAGATTCGGAGGAATAAGACGATGCGTTACTAATTTCTTCATCAACATACTCTTCATAAAGAGAATAAATTACCTCTTTAACTTTTAAGATATGCTTAGAGGCATCTAATTCAGAATAAAGCTTAGGAAAACAAAATTCAACTGCAAGCATTTTCTTGGTTGGATCGAACACGGCAGCTATTGCCATCAATAGATTACAGTCACCCCAATACTTATCAAATTTGTTTTTCATTTTACTAGCAGCTCCTTCAGAAATAAATCGTCATGTTGTGCATATGTATCCAATGCTGACTTTATTTTTTGAACTTCTTGTAAAAATAAATTTGAAGTAGGATACTCACTACTTGAAATAATGTGAGTGACCGTCCAAAAAGCCTCAGCAATGAGCAAATCTTTTGAGCTTTATTCCATTCTTCATCATGAGGGCAACAACTATAAAATGGATCACGTTCTTTAAACATCTTAAACACTTCTTTGAACTTTAGTGCACAACTTAACATCTCAAAAGTCGTGTTCCACCTGGTTTTGCAATCACAAATCAATTTCTTATTCAGTTTATCCTAATACATAAAAATCGTCATGTTGTGCATAATCGAAGTCTAAGTTTATCCTAATACATAAAAAAAGATATATAAGCATAAATTTCTTTTAATACATGAAAAAAAGATAAACAAGACTTACCTTACCACTAAGTTCACCAATAAAATAGTTTTTTTCCTTTCTTTGTTGCTGGATTTTCTTAAGGTAAAAAAAATCAAAGTTAAATAAAAAACAACAACAATAGTTATCATAAAAGTGAAAATAAATTTAATTACCTGTAAGACTCTTCTGAATGAGATCGATGTGAAGACGAAAAAAAGAAGAAAATGAATAGATGAAGAGTGAAAATATGTGAAGATCAAAGAATAAGAGATTAAGAGCTAAAGAAATGGTGAAGAATGAATGAAGAAAAGATTAAGAGTGAAAGAAATGGTGAGGATGGAAGAAAAAATGAAGGAAGAATGAAAGAAATGCATGGAAGAGAAAATGTAGAAAGAAGGAAAGAAGAGGCGATTAGATGAAGAAGATTAGGTTAGATGAGAATGAAAGAAGAGGCGATTAGATGAAGAGTCGTAGATGTGTTGGAAATTAGGGTTTTACTTATGGGTTATGGGCCTTCATATGGGCTTTGAAGAGAAAGAGAGGGAAAAAATATATTATTTGAGCTTTAATATTAAATAAAAAAATTATATATTATATACTTAGGCTCGAAAAAGCTCGACAAGCCATCGAGCAAGCATTATATGAGCTCGAGCTTGACTCGAATTTTAAACGAGCCGACTCGAGCTCGGCTCGAGCTCGGTCAAAGTCAAGCTCAAGCTGAGCTTTGACCGAGCGGCTCACGAGTAGCTTGACTCATTTGCAGCCCTACACTGAACACTCAAACCCTAACAGTTTGTAAAGTCATTTCTCTTGACTAAGGTGTCTAATCTTTTGCTCAAACATGTGTTTCAATGCTTCATTATCCGTTTTAATGATGAATGGTTTGAATTGTAAATAACTTTTCAATTTCTTGATAGTATGTAATACAGCTAACATTTCTCGTTCATAAGTAGATAAGGCATGTAGTTTCGGACCGAGCCCCTTATTAAAATACACCACAAGGTGTCATTGCTGCATCAAAATCGCACCCATACCATTGTTACTCCCATCAGTTTAACCACAAACCTTTCCTCGAAATTAAGTAATTTCAGTACTGGCGAATTCATTATGGCCTTTTTCAGTTCCTCAAATGCCACATTTGCTTCTTCATTCCAAGCTAATTTTCCCTTTTTCAATAAGGATGTTAATGGTCGAGCTATAGACCCACAATTCCTAACAAACCTCCTATAGTATCATGTAAAGCCCAAAAGTCTTGTAAGTTGTTTCAAGGAATCTAGAGACGGCCATATTTTAATAGCTGATAGCTTTGACATATCTACAACAACTCCCTGTTGTGAAATAACATGTCCAATGCAATATATTTCCAAACAAGAAAAGGCACAATTGGAATGTTTCAAAACTAAATGATGTTGTTTTAGTAACTCAAATACCAGCCGCAACTGCTTTAAGTGATCTTTCCATGGTCGATTATAGATCAAAATATCGTAAAAAAAACTAGTACGAATTTCCTCAAATAAGACTTAAAAACCCCATTCATCATTCGTTGAAACGTGGAAGGTGCATTTGTCAAACCCAAAGGCATCACTATAAATTTGTAATGACCCTCATGTGTCTTGAATGCAGTTTTATAAATGTCCTCCTTCATTCTGACTTGACGATAACCTAATCTTAAATCTAGTTTAGAATAAATACAACTACCATATAACTCATCCATTAGTTTTTTATTAATGGAATTGAAAATTTATCATTAATAGTCACCTCATTTAAACGTCGATAGTCGATGCATAATCTCCAGCTTTTGTCCTTCTTTTGTACCAACACAACGGTGAAGAAATGGACTATAACTTTTGCGTATCACTTCTGATTCAAGAATTATCTTTTATCATGCCTTCGATTTCATCCTTTTGGAGAGCGGGATATCGGTATGGCCTTAAACTAACTGTTTTTGCTCCTTTTTTGAGATTAATTCGATGGTCATAACTGCGAGTAGGTGCAAGTGTTGTAGGTTCTCTAAATAATTCTTCAAACTCAATTAACAGTTTCTCTAATTTTTGTTCTTTGTCAACCTTTGGTGAAGATATTATTACATAATACAATTCTAATTCACACCTTTCTGATTCCCCAATACTCATCATAGCCACATTAACACCCTTTTAGATAACCTTCCCTAATGTCCTGCTTTCTATCATGGAAACCCAATTGGATGTATCCCCATGTAGCTTATGCAATTCACCAATAAGTGTAAATTCCATTATTAAATTTTGAAGTCCCATTGAATTCCACCAAGTGTCACCAACCATTCGATTCTGAGTGTAATGTCATACTTAGGAATAGATAATATTCTTGCATTGACATTGAATTATATACTCTGAGCTTACCATTGTAGTCCAAGACTTTTGTTAGTACTTACCAATTGATGACCACTTGCTACTGTGACCATTAGTTTAACAACTAAAGATGTTACAAACTTTGTATTTCTGATCACTTGTGGGTTAATAAAATTATGTGTACTTCCTGAGTCTATCAGAATATATATATTGTTATGTCCTACCATTCCTTGCACCTTCATCGTATCGAATACATTTAATCCTTCAATTCACTATAAAAATTTGATGACTTTGTGACGTCAATTTTTGACGAAATTATTGACGAAAACAACTTTAACGACGAATATTGCGACATAAAAGAAAAGATTCTAAATAGATCCTCTCTAATAGGGTGACGGTTTTTGCGTTAATATTTGGGATGTTGAATACCGACGAATATTTTTTGACGATATTTTGCGACCAATCATTTGTGACGGTATTTTCTGACCAATTGTTTTTTATAATATATTTTGACAAATCATTTGTAACGATATTTTGTGACGGAATAATTTGTAACGATATTTTGTGACGATATTTTGTGACAAATCATTTGCAATGTTATTTTTTCACGATAAATTATTTGTGATGTAATAGATTTTATGACGTAATAGTTATTTTTTCATTGTGACAAAATTATAAAAAAATTAAAATTATTTTTATTTTTAAATTAATTAAAAAATATATTTTTTAAATATATATGGTTATGTAAAATTAGAATGACAGTAATTAAAAATTCAAAAGAGTATAACAGCTTAATAAATTCTTAATCAATCTAACATATATAAATATATATATATATATGTTTTCAAAATATTATAAAAACAAATTATCAATATGAGTAATGATAGGGAGCAGGAAAAAACTTCACAAGAATTTATAGGGAATGATGTGTCACTTTTTAATTTGACTGAAATTTTCTCTCTTATTAAATTTTCAATCCATTTAGAATGTCACATTTCATTCTCTATACATTTTTGTTAAGTTTTTTCCTGCTCCCTATCATTACTCTTATCAATATATATTAGAAAATGTCTTCATGAATGCATCCATCTTTGCATCGGTTTCTTTTTGTCGACGTGTCAATTCAAGAACATTATCACGAAGTTCAACAATGATTTCATCTCTTGCAATTTGACTTCATATTTTTCAAAAAAAAATTATCTCTTTCTCGCACTTTAAGTTGCAGTTCTTTGATTTCATCTTTCAATATTATAATCTCTTGTGAAACTTGGGAAGATGATGATGGATTTTGTATAAATAATATTTTTCATCTTTTCCCATTCCAAATATCCTCACTCTCTTGGGGGCTACCAACTGATAATACCCATAACTCATTTAGAGTGGAGTTCTTCACAACTTTACTAGCATCTGGATCATTTTGACTTGGTTGAAAACGAATAAAATTATTCTGTAAAAACAAAATTGTTTGTGTAAATAATTTTCTTTTAATGGTAGCAATAATTGATGATGAAAATAATTAGTAATAAGTCAATTCTATAAGTTAACAAATTCATTCACATACAGTAAGTACAAAACTCAGAGCTAATATGCACTAAAGGAAGTCAACATAGAAGAAAAGTCCATTTATCCTTCAGTCAGAAACATTGTCATCACTATCCCAAATATCTATATGTTAAAAAATGCATTCACATATTGTAAACAAAATACAAAATCAGAGCTAATAGAACTAAATCATAAAGGTCCGGCTCATGGTTTCCAAACAACAACGAAGAAAATTGATACTCGGCAAAAACTCTATTAATACAAAATTTTAAACATTTAAAAGAAAATCATATATTTATCATATCTGGACAAGTTTGGGTCAAGCTCACAGCTAAATGAGTTGCATTCAACCTCATTAATTTAAAAAACATGAAAGCAAATAGACAAATTTTCTTTTACACCATCTATGAATTAACTTGTAATCTTTTCTATCTCTATTTTAAATCATCACTTCTAAAATTAATTAAAATATAAAGTAATATCAAAATAAAAAATGGTTATTTATCAATAGATATGGATGCACGTGGACCACTCCAAGTACCATCCTTCTTTTGATATGTTTTATGAAATATTTCCATCATGTTCGGTAGCATGCCTAGTTCAATAGTCTTTGTTGGAAAAAAAATTATAATTTAACTTAAACTCATGGTGTTTTTATGAATTTAAAAAATATATAAAATATTTGAATCTTTAAATTATCATTCTTCGTTCATCACAAACATTAATAGATCATTCATGGTATGTCGCTCATACATTTGCTGCAGAATTTGTTTCACAACTCCGTTTTGCATTTGATCTCATGAAGAAGCATTGATGCATGAGGGTCCTTGTTCTTTACTCTTTTTAGTGTAAATGAAGTTCCGAAGTTTATCATCCACTTTCGTTTTGAAGTTTTTGTAAATTTCGACACAATTCTCTTCATCCCACTTAAATTTATCCTTCAATAAAAAATATAAACTCAACTTCAATAAGTGTTTATTAATAATGTAAAATAACATTGAATATACCTTACAACCCCCACTACAATTCTCGTACTTCTGGTGAAACTTGATTCTAGTTAATGAAAGCCCCACGCCAAGTAGCGATTATCATTTTATTCATTTGACGTGTTATATTCGGATAAAAACTATCCAATATGTAAAATAATTTATCATATATACATATAATTGAATTACTTTTTAAATGATATACTTATAATTAGACACTCACCTATTCCCATCTGGTTCAATATTGAGACCAACATTTATTTCTAAATCTTGGTTTTCCTGTGTTGCCTCATTTGGGGGTTGAATATCTTCATATTACATACTTAATCACAAACAATAACAACAATACATGTTTTAGTTTCTAATAACACCATAATAATAATAAATTAGTGTTATTGAAACTAATAATGGTGTGGTTTGTCTATGTTTGTGTAATAGAGAATGAAAACATAATGGTAATCATTAAACAAATTAAGAAATTAAGACCCAATATACATAACCATCTCCTATGAAACAAATTTTCATTATTTTGTACCCTTTTTTTTTAACACATGCATAATGAATAGAAACAAATCATCATGGTTAAAGAACAATAGATGCAACAGAGAATTTCCAAGATCTAGGTCCAGTGGTTACAAATGATAAAGAGTACTTGATTTGATCAAATTTCGTGTAATATAAATTAACATAAAAGCGCATCACATGATGAATGAGATAGATGAAGATGCATACATGATACACATGAGGTTGTGCTTGTGCTCCCATAAACATAAAACTAGTTTATAGAATATAAGATTCATGTGAACATATTCAAAACACTCAGATCATATCCAACCTTGTTCCGATCTTTCGAGAGGATATCATCCTAAACATAACAAGTAGAATTTTACAGATCAAGCACGCAATTTCATCAAGGAATCAAAAACAACAATATGTACATAAACATAAAATGCTATTAAATTGAAATCGTTGTTCATTTAATACACAATTTTTTCGATATGATCGAAGCTATATGAGCTTGTAAAGAGTAAGAATTCAGATAAAAGATTTAGATTAAAGGTTTAACATAAAAGCAAACGAAATGTAAGTAACTGCTTAAAAGAAGATTTAACTGAATATAGAGATGAAGAAAGTAATTGTTTAACAAAAAAAATTATAGGCTCTTTTAGTAACAATCTTCAAAAACTAGTACAAAAGAAATATGTTTTTCTAACTAAATTAAGTTTTAATTCCATATTTAGTTTGGCCAGAACTCAACAAAGAAAAGGTTGTAGGAATATTGTGTTTATTTAATAGAGAATGAAAAAAGAATAGTAACCATTAAAAAAATTAAGAAATCTAGATAATTTATTCTGTACATAAGGACCCAATATACATTTGGGTCAAACTCATTATTCAACTTATCTTCATTTTTCTAATTTTTCAAATGAGAACTGAACTGTTGTTATGTTCTTCATTACAAATCTCTAAAAATTTTGCTCGTGATTCATTATTTTTACCAACAACAAATTTATAAACTCTTTTAGTAACAATTTTCAACAACCAGTATAAAAAGTATATATGATATTTTAACAAAATTAACTATCAATTCAACATTTAATTTGGCTAGAACTCAACAGGAAAAGGTTGTAGATGATTGTACTAACCAATAATCAAAATGAGATATCAAATGCATATTTATGACACACAAATATTGATCTATAGAAACTTAATATTTAGTACTTTTACGTACTTGCTTCAATTTTTGTAAGATCTAGAGCCAAAACGTACCAGATTGAAGGAAGGAAAATCAGTAGTAGCGATTAAGCGAACCGGTAGTCCATGAGAGCAACTTGAGAAATCGGCGACCGCACATCAGTCTTCGTTCTATAAACACTAATACATAAATATTGATCTAGAGAAACTTAGTATTTAGTATTTCGAACTTAGAAGATATTGAGTAGGAAGAGGAGCAAAACCTTACATACTATTCACCACAGTTTCAGATAGATTGTGATATATTTTAAAACTTAAAATTCTTGCCATCGCAGAAAGTTTGGTCTCATTCGGGTGACCATACCAAATATGTTCATCTGCAGCTTTCAGAACATCCCAAAATGTGTCGCCTTCTTCAACGTGATCATCTAAATGAATGTGTGAAGAAAAACTTTTGCCTTCATTTGCGGGGATTATAACTAGTAGCAAAATTGAAGATCATTTTACGAAATAGATTAACATCGAAAACTATTGACTTTGGTTCAATGTGTGATAGTAGTTCTCCATGAGATGTCCACGTATAGTAATTCTTAACGAAACCACATCGATAAAGATGATCCCTACAAGATTCCACATCATTATATTTACGGTTCTCACATTTTATACAGGGACATTGAATTTTGTCAAATCCTTGAATTCAATCTTGCTTGTAACAAAGTTTATAAACTCTTCCACCCCTTTGAAAAACTTATCTGTTAAACCTAGACGATTTGACAAAGTTTTGTTATACATCCAAGCACGGTTTTCTCTCATAATTTTTTGTCTGCACAAATTTAAACAACCAATATAAAAAAATATATATGATATTCTAACAAAATTAATTGTAAAGTCAATATTTAATTTGGCTAGATCTCAACATGAAAAAGGTTGTAGATGATTGTACTAACCAATAATCAAAATGAGATATCAAATGCATATTTATGACACACAAATATTGATCTAGATAAACTTAATAGTTAGTACTTTTACGAACTTAATTCAATTTCTGTAAGATCTAGAGCCAAAACGTACTAAATTGAAGGAAGGAAAATCAGTAGTAGCGATTAGGCGAACCGGTAGTCCATGAGAGCAACTTGAGAAATCGGCGCGACTGCACATCAGTCTTCGTTCTATAAACACTAATACATAAACATTGATCTAGAGAAACTTATTATTTAGTATTTCGAACTTAGAAGATATTGAGTAGGAAAAGGAGCGAAACCTTACATACTATTCACCGCGGTTTTAGATAGATTGTGATATATTTTAAAACTTAAAATTCTTGCCATCGCAGAAAGTTTGGTCTCATTCGGGTGACCATACCAAAGAGGTTCATTTGCAGCTTTCAGAACATCCCAAAATGTGTCGCCTTCTTCAACGTGATCATCTAAATGAATGTGTGAAGAAAAACTTTTGCCTTCATTTGCGAGGGATTATAACTGGTAGCAACATTGAAGATCATTTTACGAAATGGATTAACATCGAAAACTATTGACTTTGGTTCAATGTGTGATAGTGGTTCTCCATGAGATGTCCACGTATAGTAATTCTTAACGAAACCACATTGATAAAGACGATCACTAAAAGATTCCACATCATTATATATACGGTTCTCACATTTTATACATGGACATTGAATTTTGTCACCATCCTTGAATTCAATCTTGCTTGTAACAAAGTTTTATAAACTCTTCCACACCTTTGAAAAACTTATCTGTTAAACCTCGACGATTTGACAAAGTTTTGTTATACATCCAAGCACGATTTTCTCTCATAATTTTTTGTCTGCACAAATTTAAACAACCAGTATAAAAAATATATATGATATTCTAACAGAATTAACTGTCAATTCAACATTTAGTTTGGCTAGAACTCAACAGGAAAAAGGTTATGGATGATTGTACTAACCAATAATCAAAATGAGATATCAAATGCATATTTATGAAACACAAATATTGATCTAGAGAAACTTAATAGTTAGTACTTTTACGAACTTGCTTCAATTTCTGTAAGATCTAGAGCCAAAATGTATCAGATTGAAGGAAGGAAAATCAGTAGTAGCGATTAGGCGAACCGGTAGTCCATGAGAGCAACTTGAGAAATCGGCGACTGCACATCAGTCTTCGTTATATAAACACTAATACATAAACATTGATATAGAGAAACTTAGTATTTAGTATTTCGAACTTAGAAGATATTGAATAGAAAGAGGAGCGAAACCTTAAATGCTATTCACCGCGGTTTCAGATAGATTGTGATATATTTTAAAACTTAAAATTCTTGCCATCGCAGAAAGTTTGGTCTCATTCGGGTGACCATACCAAAGAGGTTCATATGCAGCTTTCAGAATATCCCAAAATATGTCGCCTTCTTTAACGTGATCATCTAAATGAATGTGTGAAGAAAAACTTTTGCCTTCATTTGCGGGGGATTATAACTGGTAGCAACATTGAAGATCATTTTACGAAATAGATTAACATCGAAAACCATTGACTTTGGTTCAATGTGTGATAGTGGTTCTTCATGAGATGTCCACGTATAGTAATTCTTAACGAAACCACATCGATAAAGATGATCCCTACAAGATTCCACATCATTATATTTATGGTTCTCACATTTTATACATGGGCATTGAATTTTGTCACCATCCTTGAATTCAATCTTGCTTGTAACAAAGTTTATAAACTCTTCCACCCTTTGAAAAACTTATCTATTAAACCTCGACAGTTTGACAAAGTTTTGTTATACATCCAAGCACGGTTTTCTCTCATAATTTTTTGTCTACACAAATTTAAAAATATGAAGCATTAATAAAAAAAAATATATGATCTCCAACTATACAAGAAATAAGTAAGCTTGTTTTTAATGTAGATGAAAATATTAATATATTGTAACTAAAAGTTTTGTATCAATAAATCCAGAAAACTAAAGTTCACATTACACACAAAACATCTCATGCTCTTTGAAGTTCTAAAACAACCAATGCATACAACAAAATCAGAGAAAATAATATCGCTAGAATTAAGCTTCAACAATTTAAGATAAAAAAGATGTCCTACCAAGTTTGGGTAGTATTGTATTGACTGTCTCAAAATTCACAGATGTTGAAGACTCGTATATAGAGGAGAGGAATAAGATATCTTGGGTCCAATAAAGAAATACAAACTAATAAATAATGGACAAGTTCAGATGATGAATTTGGTCCTTTAAGTGCATGAGTGAATATCCTTACAATAAAACTGAAAAAGAAAACTTAATATGATCAACACAAACTAGAGAGACTAAACATTCACATTCCAAGAGGGAAAACAACTCCCATATATCATAAACATTTGACTCGAGAGTTTAGTTGCCAGGGCTGATGGGAACTACAAGTTATAACACTTAATATTTCTGCAGCATTAACATGAACTTTAGGAGGTGTCTGTCCATGTCATGAGAGTAGCTAGATGTCTCATTATGAACATCCCAACTTCTTTAAGGGAATATAAATAAAGTAGATATATACAAAAAGAAATAAAAGTCAAAAGAACAAGAAGCATGGCAATGTGAACTTACAACTGCACCTCAATATGCAAAACATTAAACATAGAATATGAAATGTAACATTGTGAGAGAAAACTCAACCAAAATCAATTTTGTATTAGAGCTCGGAAAAGTTAACAAACCATATGTGACAGTCAAATATAATTCTAGCATAATGCACTTTTTGAGTCTTTTAGTAGATCGTCAATGATCCATAAGAATAAAGAGGGTTATTAATATATTGTAACTACAAGTTGTGAAAAAATATTAATATATTCCAACAGAATGGACTTTTTGAGTATTTAAGTCTTTGCTTATAATTGATTATTAAATGAAAAAAATATGAAGCATTAATAAAAGAAAATATGTGATATCCAACTATATAAGAAATAAGTAAGTATGTTTTTAATATAGATGAAGATATTAATATATTGTAACTACAAGTTGTGAATTGATTATTGTAACTACAAGTCTTTTGAATCTCTAAATGAATATTATTGATTCATGTCATTCTAAGCACACCCTAAATGTGTTCTTCTTTAGATAATGAATGTACATGAGATAAAAAAAAAAATACATCAGTGATTGTATAGAAAAAGCAAACCAGAGTATTCAACAAGTAAAATTATGAAAGTAAGACATTACAATAGACAAAGCAACCAAGACAAGAACAAATAGGAGGAATCAAATTAATGAGATATCATCATTTTCCTACTATCTTTTGATTCAATTGGGTTAGAGTGCTAACATTTGGATGAGTTTCAGAAATCTTTTTGTGAAAAATAACATAGTGAAGTTGCACAATGAACCCTAAGACAAGTTTCTAGATACATCATTTGTTAAACATCAAGCTATTGCCTATATAAGAAGATTAAACATCAATTGAAGCAATAAATGTTTATTTTCTTCAAGTAGGAAGATGCAAACAAAGCACAAGAGGATAGAATTAATCATCAACAACCATGAAAGAAACGAATTATGCGAGTAACCCTAATTCCATTGAAATAATGTTTTACATACGTTAAAGATTCAAATACGTAGAAATTCTATGGAATTCTTTCACAAAAGTCAAAACAAAGAAAAACAGATTGATATATTTTCTTCTTATATGGAAAAGTTATACATTATTTCGAGCATATTTTCAGACTTAACAACAATGAAAAAAAGTCAAAATAACAAAATTTATATAAAATAATTAGAAATAGCATAACCTTATAAACATATATTCAATGTCTTCTTTTCGGTAAAAGAGAGAAAGAGATAAAGATCATATTCTCAAGAGACAGGGCAACCACTTTTTTAAACCCTACTGTCTCTATGCAAGCCTCATAATAGATCTAATCAATCAAAATCTAATAAGAGATAAATAGAGAGAAGAGTAAACCTATTTAGTCTTGTCGGAGATGGAGAGCTCAATGTTATTGTCTTTAACTGTGTGGCAGTGACAGCGGATGACAATCGATCAGACGAGAAATTGTATGATTTTAAATTAGTTTAATATTAATTAATTATATTTTCATACTTTATCTCATATTTCGACATTTACATTCATTGAAATTGTGTCTCTTCGATAAATTTTAAAAACTGTCGAAATTATATATCATATTTTGATAAAATATAAAAATCAATGAAACTATATTTTTGACAAATAATAAAACCATCAAAACTGTGTCTCAGATTTCGAAAAATTTTAAATATCGTCGAAACTATATCTCATATTTGACAAAATATAAAAATCATCGAAACTATATTTTCGATAAATAATGAAACCATCGAAACTTTACACATTTCGACACACTGTAAAAATTATTGAAATTGTATTCTCATATTTCAATTTTTTTTTAAATCGTCAAATTTTTTCTTGTATTTCGATAAATTGTAAAAATCGTCGAAATTGTATCTCATATTTTGATAAATTATAAAAATCGTCGAAACTATATCTGATATTTCGACAAATTGTAAAAATCATCGAAACTGTATCTCATATTTCAATGAATTATAAAAATCGTCGAAACTATATCTCATATTTCGACAAATTTTAAAATTCGTCGAAACTGTGTCTCAGATTTTGACAAAATAAAATTTGTCAAAACTATATTTATGACAAATAATGAAACCGTTGAAATTTACATATTTCGACAAATTCTAAAATTCGTCGAAACTGTATCTCATATTTCGACAAATTATAAATATCGTCGAAGATGTATCTCATATTTTGACAAAATATAAAAATCATCGAATTTATATCTCATATTTCGATGATACAAAAACCGTGATAACATTTACTAGTGATTTTATGGAATAATTTGTTGAAATATTTCCACGTAATTTCCACCTAATCGATTTCAATAAATTTATGGATAAAAAATTATTATCAAAATATTTTGTAATAATATTTTCCATCATAAATATTTTTTTGTGATGAATTATGATATTTGTCATGAAATAAGTTGTAAATTTTGTCACTAATTTCTTACATTTGTTTTTATCGCTTAATAACATCGTAAAACTAGTATTTTTTTTGTAGTGATTGTCATTGCAGAGCCATTTTTTAATTCATCCACGGGTTCAACCAAATTTTATTCCTGATTCTTTTCCTCAAATAGTTCATTAATCATTGCAATGACACCCACCTTGCATCTATGACCATATTCCTATTTATTTTCATAGTAGAAACACTAGGTGTTTTTCTTTTTCTCATCATACATTTTCTGATCTAAATTGACTTTCCTTGGAATAATATTTGTTGCTCTATTGTATTGGTCTGTATTGTTAGAACTGCTCGCAAGGTTCGTCGATGTTATGTTATACGATCCACTATTATTTCTTTGATTCAGGAACGATGCAGCCTACGGAGTTGACCGTAATGGACCTCCCTTGTTTGCTAAATAACCTCACCGCACTAATGAATCAAAAACAATATCCTGTAATTACTAATTAGTTCGTTCTTGAAGTTTAGTCATTCTCATCGCCTCATTTAAGGACTGATATTTCTATATCACTGGATTGGCTATTTCTTCTTTTAGTCCATTTAAGTATCCCTTAATGGAGTACTCTTCAGTAAGATGTGACAGTTTATATGTAATATCGATATACTTTTTATCGAATTCCTTAATTGTTGTCGTCTACTTCAAGTCCTTCCAATCGTCTAGTGGATCATCTAATTCGCTTGAACCAAATTATTTCAAAACTAACTACTTTATTTCGTTCCATATCATAGGTCGCCCTGGAAGTTAGTGTTGTAAATATGAGCTGAACTAGCAACGCGCTCGACCGGTCAGATGAGCACATGCATAATCCATCTTTGATTCTTCGGATGTTCGGTCTATTTGTAAAAACATCTCGACTCCGTAAATCCAATCATCCACTACTTAAGCCATTAAACTTTGGAAAATCTATCTTTGACAGTCTAGTTGGAGGTTGATACATTTCTTCGTTATGAACTTCCCAATATCTTACATCTTCATGTTGTCTGCGATCACGCTGATTATCACCTCAGAGGTTTGGACCTTCATTTTGTGATTCTTGATTATTCTCAGTTTCTAGACTTAATCGGTTGATCGCATCACTCATTGAAGTCATCATAGCTTCCAACCTTTCGAATCAGGCCTCTTGAGCCATCAATCGTTCGGCATGCGCTTGATTGCGGACTTGCGGTTGCGGATTTCATTTAGCTCCCCGTCGGTACGTGTTTCCACAATATTTTCAAGAGCGTTGCTCTGATACCAATGATAGATTGTAGTAGATTTAAACTGATAACATAATTATAAAGTGGCGATACCTAGATTTAAGGTGGATATTATAATATAATGGAGGGTGAGAATGAGATTTACAATTGCAATATGCAATTGAGAATATTAGGTTAGTGGGTAAGAGATTAATGATTAAGGAAGAAGAAGATATAAGATAAAAGATAGAAAGAGAAGTTGATCTTAGAAGGTTTCGGAAAAATTTCTAGTCACCTTGTAGATCAGGATTTCTTCTTTATATACCCATTAGTTGTCATAATCAATTTCCCGCCAATTCCATAATTTTGGCTACTGTTTTATTAATAATTATTTATTTCCATATTAATAATTATTTATTCTAAATCAATTAACTATTCCATAATTTGGTTAATTGCCTTCTTTATAATTATTTATTGTGCATAATTAAAAATAGAACTGCTGACATGGGTTACGTCTATCAACAACTTATTTTAGGGTTAGGAAACTTATCCCTAACAATCTCTCGTAACACAATCACACTTATCTTTATCATACTTATATTTAATCAATTTAGCAGAAGTACTATATTTCTCAAATTCAAATATACTACATCATTTGGATAATAAGACTTTATTGAAAGTCACAAAATCGTGGATGCCCAGCCTCCTTGTTCTTTTATTAAGTAACCTTATTTAAACTCACTAAATGAGAAAAATAAACAATGAGACGATCCCCATAATAATTTATACATAATTCTCTATATTTTTACGACCACACACTTTGGAAGGACAAACAAAGACATCATATAAGTTGAAATTGAAAAAAGATTGATTTTGATAAAGACCAAACGACCACCATTAGAAATATTCTTACTTTTTTAAAATGAGAAGATTTCTCTACATCTTACTAATCTCAATAAGTTTTGGAGTTAACCTTAACACCTGGGAGTAGACCTAGACACGTAAACGAAAAAACCCAATTTTAAATTCTAAAATAAATGTCAATATAATCATTTTCCTACACGAAACTGAATTAGAGAATAATATATTTTAGACTTACCCAAATTAACAAGTGTCAAATAACCAAAAGATATCACGAAAGTGTTTGACATTTCTCTTATTAGTCTTAATCATACAAAGTGTGTCGTCTCGCACCACACTCTACCCCCTCTAAAAAGACCCGCATTTTCGACAACTAACATCATTCTAAAAAGGGATTCCATAACAATAACAAACAAAGAAGCGAATATAGTCACTTTGACTTATACCCTTTGAATTCTCGAAAACCCTAAAGAACTCTCATTCACGATAATAGAGAATTTCGCTGTTGACACGCAAAATTTTATTTATTCGATCAATTTATCCCACGTACCCATTCTAGCCATGATATAAAAAAAAAAGAACTCCCAATAAAATGATTGTATATGTTTTTTTTATCAAGTTGGACAAAAACACACTTATCACCTCTAGAGTTTGCCAAATCAATACACTCATTTACAATCAGTGCCGCATAAAAAATTTGACATCCTTTAATGAAAGTCATATATTTGCCAAAGATAATCGACCCAAAACTCTACGCATTATATTTGACAAACATTTCGAGACGATATTATAAAATGACGTAATCAAACTAATGGGTCGAAATTTTTCACGCCGATAGTCTGGTTGTCTTACGAATAAGGACAATCGACATATAATTCATAGTTTTTTCAAAAAATTAGAATCGGTAAAAAAATAGTCCTAAACGCAATTATAGCCTTAAGAAATGTCAAGCAATTTTAAAACTTATTGAATACTAATTAATTTAAACATATTAACAATAATGATTACAATAATCTCTTTTTAAATTATTGACAAATTTATTTACGATATCCTTGATTACGTTTTAGGACCTTCTTTACTTACGAAAATTAGAAAAATAAGGAATCACGTCACCTTTTACATTTAAAAAAATTATATTGTTTTTTGGTCTTAAGGCGTACCTTACCTCTAAGGTAAATACGATTGTACTTACAACCATACTCTTACTTAACTTACTTCAATGTGTGTTCTAATGTGTATCAGTTTTTCGACTTTAATCTCTTAGTCAATAACAAAAACAACACATAATACAATTTTGTTTGTTTCATAAGTTGTTTAACATCGAATTATCCCGCCTTAATCCATGGAGAAACTTTTGCACTGATTTCATTACATACTTTTGACGACATTTTTGAAATTCTCTAAAGTCAGAGAGAAATGGATAATTATTATTAAAATGATGTCGAATAGATCGAAGCTATGAGGTGACTTATAGTCTATTTCGTTTCCGTTGGGCACTTGTTATACATAGGCTCGAACAAATAATTTTTTGAAAATGAAAAGATATTTGTATATAGTATATTATATTGAAAGTTCATGTTATTATAAAATAAATAAATTAATAACTCTTATAATATAAGAAGAATAAATAAATATATTAAAAATATTATATATTTAATTGTATTTATTAATATTCAAAATAAAAATTCAAATGATATCCAAAACACAGTTCTAACTAGATAATTCAGATCAATTTATTACAATCATCATTACACTCTGTAGAGTGACCAAATATTTTAGGGTAGAGAGTCCAAACTAAATTCTGATATATATATATATAAAACAAACCTTTTGAATGGATGTGGCATCCTTTTCCATATGGGTACTGGAGGTTATTTTGTATAAGATGCATTGATACCAAGTTATGAATTAATAGATATAGATTTGTAAGATACAAGACCTTGAACAAAATATTATCAGCATCAAGTGATCGTGATCAAAGAGAGGAGAAATATAAATTCTTCACAAGTGATTGTGAAGCCAAAGAGAATAAACTCTGAAAAAATAAAATAGTAGAAAGGAGAAGTGTAAATGATTTAAAAAAAATAACTTGTTTATAGCATTGTAAAAAAACAAAACTCAACAAAGATATTCAACCAGTCAACCAAAATCAAAAAACAGAATTTCATCTAATAGAAGAAAAAATAACATAAACCACCTTCAGATAGTAAAACTCCCAACATATTCAAACACAAAACCAAACCAATTACAACCTCCTTCCTCTTCTTCCACCTTTTCGGCGAGTGCTATCAGTTGGAATTGGAGTAACATCCTCTGAAACGTGTAGAAATATATCGATTAACTTAACAACTCAAATACCAACAGGCCTTAGCAATTAAAGTAATAATATCAAACAAACTTACCAATGCGACCAATTTTCATGCCTGACCGAGCAAGAGCCCTAAGTGCAGATTGAGCACCTGGACCTGGAGTCTTGGTCTTGTTTCCACCAGTGGCACGAAGCTTAATATGAAGAGCAGTGATGCCAAGTTCCTACATATTTCAAATAAGAATTTACCCATTATGCAAATTAAACCAAACCACTAAAAGAACCTTAATATGAAGAGCAGTGATGCCAAGTTCCTACAAATTTCAAATAAGAATTTACCCATTATGCAAATTAAACCCAAATCACTAAAAGAACCAACCTTGCATCGAACAGAAACATCTTGAGCTGCAAGCATAGCTGCATAAGGCGAAGATTCATCTCTGTCAGCCTTCACTTTCATTCCACCTGCATTTCAACATTATAACTTATACAATCAATTCAACGAAACTAATTAGAAATCATATGAATCATACAAAAACCTAATTAACAAGAATCAAATCACTCACCAGTGATGCGGACCAAAGTTTCACGCCCAGACAAATCAGTAACATGCTGAAATTCAAACATGGGTTCTTCAGATTATGTATAAAAACAACAAATTGAATCAAAAGATTTGAACTTACAATAAATGTGTCATTAAAAGATGCAAAGATATGAGCGACACCAAAAACAAGTTCTCCTTCACGGATTGCAGGTCCAAGAGTTACAGTCTCTTCCTTAGGCTCTCTATTCTTCCTCTTCGACTGTAAGAAGACATTATTTTGTTACGATAACACTATCTTTTACATCAAATTACGAATTCATATAGGTAACATTGCACTGTAATCATATGAAGATCTAGATAAAGATGGGATTAAGTTATGTAATAGATTGATATAGAGAGCTTACCATGGCTGCAAACTAAGCGTTGGATGATAGAGATGGCGGATTTGCAGATCGCTTCTTCTACTAGCTCCGTAAACGCAAAGAGACGAAAAATGTGCGGCCAGATGGGGTTTTATAGTTAGGGTTTATGTTTAACACATATAGGTCAAAATACAAAAAATGCCCTCTATTTCGCAATGAAACTACAAAGTTAACCCATAACATATTTTAGTTTATATTTTTGATACAATTAAATACTTAAATATATTTATTTTATTTTAATTCTTGAGAAGATATGCATTATTTTCTTAAAGGCTCATTTATTATTTAAGGTTTAAATTTTGAATGGTTAGGTCTACAACTAATTTGAATATATTTGTTTTTTAAATTGAATATTTATTTATTTTTTAAAATATACACATTTAAAATTGTCAGATTAAATGTTTTAAAAAATATATATTTGTGGGAGAATAATTAAAAAAAATTGTTATTTTGTTTTTATAAATGTGATAAATTAATTAAACATTGATAAAAACACAAAAATTGTAATTATGGGTGTTCATTGTTTCGTTTTTCGAATTTCTCAAATAAATTTTTTTGAATTATTATTATTTTAGCCAATTCGAAAATCATATTTTTAAAATATATTATATATATATTATATTCAATAAAGTATATAATATATATATTTTAAAATTATCAAAACTAACATGCTTATAAATGGAATTGAATCGTACGCTTTCTAGTCTTTTGAGTCGATTTTTAATAATTGACTATTTTTTTGGAAATAGTAAAGTATATAATATATAATTAAATATATAAGCAAAATTATTATTAAAAAATTGAATTCAATTTTCGGTTTGAAATCAAATTAAAAATTATTTTAAATTCGAATTAGTTTAAAATTCGATTCTTAAAATCGATAATATAATTGAAATTCAATTTATTCAAATGATGTAGATTCAAATTCGATTTATATTCAGTCTAATATTAAACACCATACATGCTATAGTTAAATACTCATTTGACACATCTAAATTTGAGTCCCATTTTGTAAAAATTACCCAAATTAAAACCAATTGGCCTATCTAAAATAAATTATTATATTTATATTTTTATATATATATATTTTTATTTATTTTTATTGTTTTTGTGAATAAAAAGATCAGATTTTTATAAAAAAAAACTAGAAATTGAACCGACGTAATTGTAAAACAGGAAAGCTCGAACCGGGTTTTCTAATTCTCTTTACCTCCCCGCTCCCCTTTCACCTAGCAATAAGTAAAGGTTTCAGAGGTTCAGCCGTTTAGCAGCCGCCGGAGGACCGACCAGTCTCTCTTTCTACCTTCTCTCTCTACTAAACCTCATTTCCACCATTCCTCGGCAGCTCAATTAGCCCGTCGGAAGTTCCTATTTCTATATCCTATCCATTTCTCCGGCGAAGTTCACTGGTCAAGCTTTAGGTATAACTTGTTCGCTTCTGTGTTAAAACTGCCTCTTTTCGTTCTATTTTTGTTGTTGTATCTTCTCTTTCACTATACTGTATTATCGTAGATACCCTTTCTTCACTCACTGTTTCCTTACAAAGGGTTTGGTGCGTTTTTACCTCTAAACCCAATACTGATTTCTGGGTTAAAAATTACAGAGAAAAAGAACACAATGGAGGATAGCTTATATGACGAGTTTGGAAACTACATTGGACCAGAAATTGAGTCAGATCAGGATAGTGATAGAGAGGATGAAGATGAAGATCTGTTAGATAAGAATGCAGATGAAGATATTGCTACTGACGGTGAAGATGGAGGACGTCCAGGTGATGGATGGATAACTACAACGGATGATATTGATATGGATAATCAAATTGTCCTTGCTGAGGATAAAAAATACTACCCAACTGCTGAAGAGGTTTATGGAGAAGATGTTGAGACATTGGTTATGGATGAAGATGAACAATCACTTGAACAACCTATTATTAAGCCAGTTAGGGCACTTAAGTTTGAAGTGGGTGTGAAGGATTCGTCTACTTATGTTTCGACTGAGTTTCTTTTAGGTTTAATGTCGAATCCAACTTTGGTGCGTAATGTTGCTATGGTGGGAAATCTGCAGCATGGAAAGACACTTTTTATGGATATGTTGGTTGAGCAGACGCATCATATATCGACTTTTGATCTTAGTAGTGAGAAACATATGAGATATACAGATACACGGGTAGATGAGCAGGAGAGGAAAATATCAATTAAGACTGTACCTATGTCTCTTGTGCTTGAGGACAGCAACTCAAAATCATACCTTTGTAATATCATGGATACGCCAGGTCATGTGAATTTCTCCGATGAAATGAGTGCTGCTCTTAGGCTGGCTGATGGTGCTGTTTTGATTGTTGATGCTGCTGAAGGTGTCATGGTAAGTGATATTGATTTCATCTATTTGTTTTTTCAAGAGTTCTTGGCTGATTAGGGTTTGATGTTTATTTTAATCTACATGCATAATAATCTAGGAAATTGATAGAGTATGTGAACAGTTAATATATTTCTTTTGTCCATTTTTATTTGTTTACTCCTGTTTACATTTGACATAATGATCTTCTCCTTTTCTTTTGGAAAGAAACAGAGTTATTCCAGAATTATCTGTCTGGAATAACCAACTTAAACGTTAAAAACCATTGAATGTCCAAATTGTCCTATTCATGTCCAAATACAACCAATCACATACAAACACATTCATTCATAAAAAAATACATTCACACAAATACATCACTCAAACCATGCATACAACCAACCACACAAACCATACAAAATCTTTTGTTTTGATCTCTAAGTAACTTTGCATCTGGTATTGGACATGAACCTGCTAGGTTACTACAGGTTAAGAAAAACCAGTTTTAGCAGAAGAATACATTTTTTTTTGTTATTTACTAAATTATTGTTGAGAATGTTCAAGTTAGTAGACTTTCATATCAAATAATCCTGGGAAGTATTTCAGGATTTTTATTATGTGACTTGCTTCTTACGAATCTGTATGACATCTTTGTGCTAAATTTTCTCATGTACTAATCTTTGCATGTTAACACAGAGAGAGCTATTCGTAGACTAAATTATTGATGAGAATGTTAAAGTTACTAGAAGTATTTCAGGATTTTTTATGTGACTTTTGCTTCTGGACGAATGAGTATGTCATCCTTATGCCAATTCTTCTCATGTACTTACTTTTGCAGGTTAATACAGAGAGAGCTATTCGTCATGCTATCCAAGAACACCTTCCTATTGTAGTTGTTATCAATAAGGTGACATGATAATGTATTATAATTTATTTATATAAAATTGTATTGGTGCTTCTTTTCATAAAAGTAATTTAAGTTTTCCCTATGTAGGTTGATAGATTGATCACTGAGCTTAAACTTCCCCCAAAGGATGCTTATCATAAGCTGAGACATACAATTGAAATAATCAATAATCACATATCTGCAGCGTCATCAACGGCTGGAAATGTCCAAGTTATAGATCCAGTTGCTGGCAATGTGTGTTTTGCAAGTGCTAATGCAGGATGGTCATTTACTTTGCAATCATTTTCTAAACTCTATGTCAAACTCCATGGAATACCATTTGATGCAGATAAATTTTCCAAACGTCTTTGGGGAGACTTCTATTATGATTCAAGTGACAGAACTTTTAAGAAGAAACAACCTTCTAGTGGAGGTGAAAGGTCATTTGTCCAATTTGTGCTTGAACCTTTATACAAAATATACAGCCAAGTGATTGGAGAGCATAAAAAGAGTGTGGAGGCAACTCTGGCTGAGCTTGGTGTTACTCTTCCAAACGCAGCTTATAAATTGAACGTCAGGCCATTGCTTAGACTTGCTTGCAGTTCAGTTTTCGGCTCTGCAACTGGCTTTACTGATATGTTGGTTCACCATATTCCATCTGCAAAAGATGCAGCATTAAAGAAGGTTGAGCATATCTATACTGGACCCAAGGATTCTCTTATTTATGAAGCCATGGCAAGTTGTGATGCTTCTGGTCCTGTAATGGTTAATATAACCAAACTTTATCCCAAACCCGACTGTAGTGTTTTCGATGCTTTCGGTAGAGTTTATAGTGGTGAACTTCAGACAGGACAGACAGTTCGGGTCTTGGGAGAAGGATATTCACCCGATGATGAGGAGGACATGACAATAAAAGAGGTAACAAAATTGTGGGTCTATCAAGCTCGCTATAGAATACCAATAAGCAAGGCTCCTCCTGGCTCCTGGGTTCTAATTGAAGGTGTAGACGCTTCAATCATGAAGACTGCCACACTTTGTAATGTGGATTACAATGAGGATGTCTGCATATTCCGTCCTCTTCAATTCAATACTCTTCCAGTGGTAAAAACAGCTACAGAGCCATTAAACCCAAGTGAATTGCCCAAAATGGTGGAAGGCCTTAGAAAGATAAGCAAAAGCTATCCTTTAGCCATCACTAAGGTTGAGGAGTCGGGGGAGCACACTATTCTGGGCACTGGGGAGTTGTACTTGGATTCCATCATGAAGGATCTCAGGGAGCTTTATTCAGAAGTAGAAGTCAAGGTGCGGATTCAATTTATTTTTTCTCTTCAAATTTTAATGGCAATGATCTATTTTGAGTTCCATTGATATATTTACACCTTTATCTTTTATCTAAATGAAATATAGGTGGCAGATCCGGTAGTGTCGTTTTGTGAAACTGTTGTTGAGTCTTCGTCTATGAAATGTTTCGCTGAGACTCCCAATAGGAGAAACAAGATCACAATGGTATTCTTCTTTTCTGCTTATCTGAAGCATTATTACGAGTCTTTAGTCATTAACTGACACAGTGTGTACTCGATTCTACCTTCTAGATTGCAGAACCATTGGAGAGGGGAATAGCTGAGGACATAGAGAATGGCATTGTTAGCACTGATTGGCCTCGAAAGAAGCTTGGTGAATTTTTTCAAACAAAGTATGAATGGGATTTGCTTGCTGCTCGTGGTATTTGGGCATTTGGACCCGATAAGCAGGTAAATGATGTTTTTGCAGTTCTGATATTCCGTATTTCCGTAGATTAAAAAATCCAAAGTTTGCATATCTTAGAAAGGTTGATCAGATCCATATTTGAATTATAATCTGAACGTGCTTCATTCAGGGCCCTAATATCCTGTTAGATGACACTCTTCCTAGTGAAGTTGATAAGAACTTGCTGAATGCTGTTAAGGATTCCATTGTTCAAGGGTGAAGGCTCTTCTCTTTTTGTTTCTACCATCTTATAATGTATAATGAAAAGTAATAACTCTTAAGCTTGTTCTGGTTCTCTCTGTATAGATTCCAGTGGGGAGCACGGGAAGGACCTCTATGTGATGAACCAATCAGGAACGTTAAGTTCAAAATTGTTGATGCAAGAATTGCACCTGAACCATTACACAGAGGTACTGGCCAGATCATTCCAACAGCTCGTCGTGTTGCATATTCTGCATTTCTTATGGCAACCCCACGGCTTATGGAGCCAGTGTACTATGTAGAGGTAAACATAATCACATACCAAAAAGGCTCATTTTCTTCGATTTGATGATTTTCGGATGATATATTTTATGCATGTTTCAGATTCAAACTCCCATAGACTGTGTATCTGCCATATACACTGTGCTGTCTCGAAGGCGTGGACATGTAACTGCAGATGTTCCTCAACCTGGGACACCATCTTACACTGTCAAGGTTTTTACTCTACCTTTTCCTTGAATAACTAACCGTAAACACATTTATTCCGTAAAGAGGTGATAATTTTCCCTTTAGAAAATGGTTAGTAATTGGATACATATAGTTAAATTCTTTACTTCTTGTTTGTCATATATGTCAGGCATTTTTACCTGTGATAGAGTCATTTGGGTTTGAAACGGACCTGAGATATCATACACAAGGACAGGCGTTTTGCCTTTCAGCTTTCGATCACTGGGCAATAGTGCCCGGCGATCCTCTTGACAAGAATATTGTCTTGAGGCCACTTGAGCCTGCTCCTGTCCAACATCTAGCTCGTGAATTTATGGTCAAAACAAGACGCAGAAAGGTACAAATATCACTTCCCCATCCTGCCCTTTTCTGTTATTTTTAAACCTAGCTTTTGCAATTTGTTATCTTTCTGAAAATTCAATGGCTACTAATTTATGTGGGTCTGGGGTTTTTCTGATGTTTTTCCTTGGTATTGATGGTATGTAGGGAATGAGCGAAGATGTTAGTATAAATAAATTCTTCGACGAGGCTATGGTTGTGGAGCTTGCACAGCAGGCAGCCGATCTTCATCTGCAGATGATCTAGGTTTTTCAACTACCTACCCAACAAAGATTAATATTATCACTATTGATTGTAAAACAACATTTCCTGGTTTCTTAGTTTGTGTTTTTCTTTCCAGATCCAACCCTTAGAAAGAACCTACTATTGTTTAGGCGTTTGTTGTTGACATGACAATTTTGATTAATGTTGCCAACCTATGGTGTGTACTCAAATGTAATTCAATATGAATCTTAGTTTACGGATTTATTGATTTAGGTCAATTTGAAAATACTTTATGGGCCCGAATTCGGAAGATGAGATCAAGTTTGGAAACAGTGTTTATCGACGATTTCTATTTAAAAGTTGTATCAAACAAGGCATAAGATATGATCCGTGTCTGATGTGGATGATTAGAGAATGCCGTGTGTCCCTACCGCCTTGAGTATTTGAAGTCATATTGATCAATAATTGCCTAGAAAACAATATTCTTAATTTCAACATATACATAATTATTAGATTGACAGCTCATTCTAATTTACAACAAATTGAAATCAAATGCATGTATTAAATCATATAGTTGTGAGTAAGAAAGAAGGCGATTTCAACCTAAACACTCCACGACATGACTAACTCAAACTTAGAACAAGTTTATAGAACTCGACACGTAAACAACATTCTTACTCAAACACTCGTTGGGTCCTAGCAACAATGGCCATAGAAAACCCTAATTGATGGTGTAAAGATTTTGGTTGCCTCATTGTTTAAATCAACAAGAACATCCAACTATTTAAAACCCAAAAGATATGATTTTGTCAATATGATAATTAGAGGATTTGAAACTTCAACTTTGATGAACCATATTTCTCAAAGTGGTTGATTTTGAGAAGAAATTAGAGAAGAATTTGCATATTAGATATGTCACTCAAATTTTTGTCTTTCATTTTTTATAATGAAATTTTTATTTTTATATATTTTTTAAATATATAAAATATATGATATTTTAATAAATAAAATAATATAACCTAATTATTAAGATTTTTTATAGAATGATTTTGTATTTAAAACTTAAGAGACAACTGCTTTTTAAAGAGTTCTAGTGATTTCTCACAATAAAATACAATTAGCATTTTTAGGTTTTACAACGGGCATTTATGAAAATATCTGGAATTGGGGTGAAGAAAATTTGTTAATATATATATATATATATATATATATATATATATATATATATATATATATATATATATATATAATTAAAATATATTTTAAAATGTCATTATATCTAAATTAATATCCAAATAAAATATTTTAAAAAATTAAATAAAAATAAATTAACAATTTTTTTTTCAAAACTTAGATATAAGTAATGCCATCCCCTCTTCTAACCTAGTGACAACAAGAGGTGGATATTAACCCTAAGGTCATGGGTTCGAACCCGTCAAGCGATAAGTTTTGCGCCTGGTTAAATGGTTAAGTGTGTTTGCTATCCCCTAGGCCTCCATGAAGTTTTGGGTTCGAGCCTGTCAGGCGGTAAGTTTTGCGTCTGGTTAAATGATTAAGTGTATTTGCAGGCTATGTTCTTAACCCGTGGCGATTAGTTGCACTCCATATGAGCAGCGGAACCCAATGTTTTAAAAAAAAATTTGGGCAAAAGAATCTTTAACCGACATAAAAGTAAATTAAAATTTCGATTTTACGACTTTATAAATTATTTCGATTTTAATTGAATTTATATTTTTATCTAATAAAATAATTATTAAATATATGAACTTATATAATTGATTTTGTAATTACGATTTTATTTGTTCAATGATTGTTTTTTAAAATTAATTTTATATTATATAATTATATTTTTTTTAATAATTTCCTACTAATAAAAACAAACTCTCAATTTTGAATTTTGATGAATTTAAAAATTAGAAAAACTTTATTTAATTTATCAACTAAATTATTATACATGTTAACAAAAATAACAATTGGTCCTGTAACTTTTACTCAATTGATTTTTGCTTCATAAACTCCATTTCAGTTTAATTAGCTCCCGGAACTTTAAAAAACATCTAACAATTACAACGACAAGACTTAACATCATAATATTCCTATTAGGTTCAAATCATATATACATCACATAGATATGACAACACATAATTTTTTTTTTTATTTACAAAATAGGATAAATTAAGATTTTTGAAACTTAAATCTAAAAAAATATATTTATATTCTTCCACTTTACATCATATCACTTAATTCATTAATTAAAATACAATTTAAATCATTTTACCTAAAAATATTATCACCTCCTTAAAATTACCATAAATCGTTATTTTTAAATAACTCAAATATTTTTCAAAACCCTTAATCCGAACCGGACCTTATTTTATATTCATGGCAACAATTATTTTTTTTAATTATTAAAATAAAAATTAATTTTGTTTGTTGTATTAAATAAGAATAATTGTCCAGAGTAAAATAAATAAATAGATTTAAAAAAAAAAAATAATAATAAAATTTTAAAATTTGATAATTTTTTTAACAATTTTGTTTTGATTAATACATTTACACATGTATGTACGTAGAAGCGCAATGATTAAATTAGGAATGGGTGAATGAAACCCATGTCTATATGATTTCATGGAAATGATGATCAATTTTGTTAGTTATTTGATTTAAAGTCTTAGGTTGTGAAATAAATTTAGTTGTTCAATACGTAACTTTACCATTTAAATAAAAATAAATCACGATGATTAAATTATATATATATATATTTTTTTTTTAAATGTTGATTTTGTGATTGCAACTTACACAAAAATAAATAAATTAAATTAAGGTTATATATATATATATATTGTTTGATAGATCAATATTTGAGATTTTTATTTATTAAAAATATTTTAAGTTGAAGTATATTCATAACATAAAAAATCATATTTATTTAACTAATAAAAAAAATAAAAATTTACCATAAAAATTAAAATCAGAGAAATTTTAAAATATATATTTTTAAGAAGATGATGACTAATGTACTTATTGACACATGTAAAGTAACAAAATTCTTTATAGAAAGCTATTTTTTTGAATTTAAATAAAAAAGAACTGAATTTAATTAATTTAAATCTAATCATTTAAAAAAAAGATTATTTTCTGTTAATCACAATAATGTAAACAACCCTTAAATAATAATAATAGTAAAATGCTTCTAATGAATAAAATAAATAATAAGCAAGTCAGACCATTTTTTCTACAAATTGATAATATATATAAATATCATTTGTATTTTTACTTCTTATTTATTAAAAAAATATTTATTTAGTATAATTATCTTTAAAAAATAAGTGTGAAAATAATTCTGTTGCGATTGAGTTGGTTTTATTTTCTTAGAATTTTAAATTTGGTTATATTTTATCAAGACCCAACATTGGTTTTGATAAAAGAAATATTTGGTTGTCCAACCTTTAGACTAATTTTAATAAACTTGAATATTAATCAAACAAAATTAACACAATTTCAAACAACATTTTTTTATTAAATAAATACAAAAACTTATAAATTTATTTAACTTTAATTAATATATTTTAGTGCGGTCGAAATTGTTAATTGAATAAAATTTATATTCAGCCCTAATATATCGATTTTATCTTATCAAAATTTTATATTCGACGATCAAATGCGATTTGGTTCGAATTGAAATGATATATCAGTTTATTTTATGATTCCAATAATCACCACTAACTTTCAATAGGACTAATATACTTTGAAGATCAAATTGTTTACTAACAACTTAAACTAAGTAGGAGGTAACAAAAAAAAAACTAAAATTCATAAAATCAAAGAATCAACTCACATTAAAGAAATTAGCACAATTAAAGACAATATATTTTCACTTTGTCATCAATTACTAATATATTTGATGTGCGGAGCTGAGATTTACTCAAAATAATTTGTTTAGGAGCTGAGATTTACTCAAAATAATTTGTTTAGTCTATTAATTTGATGAAAAATAAAGTTGAATGGTATGAGTTATAATTTGCATAAACTATTAAGTATTTAATATTTTTTTTGAAAACCGATTTAACAATATTTTAGTGAGAATCCTTAAAAGTGGGAGAATCAATAATCAAAACTAGACAAACTCTAGTTTTGATTGTAAAACTACAAACAAACGACTCAATAATTTTTCAATGATAGCAGTCAAACAACATTACACATAGATTACATTGAACAAAGACTACAATCTATCCCTCTCAGCTTATGTTGACCGTCTTTTTATCATATTACCTTCCCATGCTAGCTATGACAAAAACATGAACTATGCAATATATAATTATCATTATTAAAAGCATTTCTATTAATTAAAGTGATAATGATGTGCAAAAATTCTGAATTAATTAATAGATGAGTGTGACTCCAATTTCATTTCAATTTATAAACAAAATTAATATAAAAAAAACATCTCTTAGGCACGTAGATTTCGTCTTTGATAATAGAAAAATAATTAATAATCTTAAATGTAAATAAATTACATCAAATACATGCCCAAATGCTTAAAACAATATGTGCTTCAAGGAAATTAATTTATTTAGTCATGACTTGTAAACAACATACACCTTATTTTAGAAGAAAAAAACATTAACACAACACTACCATGTGCATGAATATACTTTGATAAAATCAAGTTAAAAGTTTTCTTTTTTACAAATAAGCTGATTATTTTGTATACAAATTCGAAATAATATGTTTTTCAATTAAATATCTAAAATAAAAGACAAAAACATTTTTGTTTTTCTTTCAAAAACATAAATGACTTTGTAATAATAGTTTCAAATTCGTTATGCGTCGAAGTCAAATAACCTATTTTGAATTATGTATTTTTTTTTTTGGATAAGAATAAAAATAGCATTATTATTGCAATGGACAAAATGACATTATTAAATAACACGTCTTAATTAAGGGGACAAATGACATTATTCAATAACTTAAACCATATATTGTATTGCAATGGGAAAAGGGTTATATATATGACCCTTTAGTCCATTAATTATTTTGCATATGTTATAGGTGGTGTATAAATAGATCTAGGCTTTTCTCCTTTATATCAACTCCTAACTAAGCAAACATACACTATATATATATATAAAGGTGTTCTTCAAAAACCCACATTTCTTTTTCTCTATTGCTTTAAATATCTCAAGGGATATTAATATTATTGAATATGATGATGGGTTTGAGAGATGTTGGAGCATCTTTGCCTCCTGGATTTAGATTTTACCCAAGTGATGAGGAATTAGTCTGTCACTACCTTCACAAGAAGATTTCAAATGAACAAGTTCTAAAGGGTTCTCTAGTTGAAATCGATCTCCATAAGTGCGAACCATGGCAACTTCCCGGTATTTCTCAATCTTTATCTCGCTAGCTAGCAAGGGCGGACCTTATGGTTGTAGCCTGTGTGACGCAAAATGTTATATATATATATATATATATATATATATATATATATATATATATATATATATATATATATATTTATATACAATTAAGCGATCTAAGTAGATTTTGCTTGCTTGCTTGATATTATTATTATAGTCCGGGTATATCTTGTGATAAGTTTTTTAACCAGAATAGATTTCAAATCATAGTTCCATCATTCCTTTCTAGCTTTCTATTATTTATGGTCACAATTCATAATCATTTGTATAAGATCCCTAATGATAGAGATTGTTGGGTATGAGTCATGTTTGCCATGATATTTGTTAAAGATGGAGATAGATAAGTTTTGATTCATATATTATTTCGATTTATCTTAAAAAAATGTTTATTTTTAGTGGGTTAATTGAAGTGGTATTAATGATTTTTAATATTTTAGACTAAACTCATTATTATTATTATTATCATTATTATTATAAATATACATTGTAAATTAAGATTACTTAGATTATGGAGATCATTGAAAAACTTCCCCAAAATACCATTATTGATCTAACCTTATTTTTGTTGTTAATGTATTTACCTCAAGTTTAGGGTATGTATTTAATTTGATTTGAGATATGGCTGAAAATTTGATTATTTCAATGTTAGATGTTTGAAGATTAATAAATTTTAAATCAAATGTGAGTTTGCGGTAAATAGTGATTAATTGAGTTCATGGATTTGTTATTTGAAATTGAAAGTTTTGCATGAGATGAAATCATATAAAATTATATAGTAATTAATGTACTAATGACATGTTATTTGTGTATGGCATATATGTGACTTTGAATCGATAAAGAAGTGACAAAGATGAATGCGAATGAGTGGTATTTCTTCAACTTTCGTGATAGAAAGTATGCCACAGGCAACAGGACTAACCGAGCCACCATTTCCGGTTATTGGAAAGCAACGGGAAAGGATAAGCTTGTTCAAAATCCTAAGAATGGCGCAACCATAGGCATGAGAAAGACACTAGTTTTCTATCGTAATCGAGCACCTAATGGAATCAAGACCGATTGGATCATGCACGAATTTCGACTTGAGAATCCTTGCATGCCTCCCAAGGTCTTTTTCTCTACTTTTCTCTCATTTCTCGATTGGTTAAACTTATTACTTATATAGTATAATTCTCACATGCTCTTGTTGTGTATAATAGGAGGATTGGGTGTTGTGTAAAGTATTTTCCAAAAGTAAAAGAGCAAATCATAATAAAGACAACAATGTTGATCATAAATGCCAACAAAACATTTTAGATAAGCTAAGTATTGGCCATTCCTCGGATTATCGTCCTTTATCTCACGAGCATTATCAACCATTTGTGCCACACAATTCTTCAATTTCATGGAGTCATTCGCACCTTCAAAGCCAAAGCGCGGGCACCCTCTTGAATATGTCCATGGTAGACCCTAGCTATCATGATTTTCATGCATCTGAAGACCAAATCTACGATGATGTTTGCTTCAAGTCTAATAATGCATTCGAATTTCTGTTCGACGAGATTTGATGAGGAAAGTAAACAACTCGGTTTTCTTTAGCACTTATGAGATCCATGTGAGTGAGAAGTCTAGATCATATAAATTGCAATATAATTGAAACTTCATGTATTGTACTAAAATATCATAGATTAGAGTTATAATAAATAAAAGGGTGACATTATATATATGAGTTTTATTTGGAGATTCGATAATTTATGTATTAGATAAATGTTGAATGTATGTTGGCTTTGTTTGTAATTATTTTTATCACGAATTATTTATCACATTTTATATTTGATTTCCACTCTACATCTTCTACATTAATGCTTGCTTTTAGGATAATTTTTCGAGTGAAGATTTTCATTTTTTCTTTATTTTTTTAAGAAACTTTATTTCATTTAAACAAAGTCGTTTAAACAAAAACAAAAAAATTGACAAAAATTTAAAAGAAAAAATTGATTAAAAAACAGAGCACCACACAAATATCATAACCTAAATATTCACAATTTTTAAGAATACTTACCTAGTTGGCTAGTTGTGAGTAAGCCTCAACTTTATTGTTCTTTCTTAATGAAATAAGCCAAACTATTTAGGCTTCAATGTTTTGAAGAAAGAATTGAGACTAAACATATATAAAAGTATTGTGTTTGGGCTTTGTTAGAAAAGAAATAAAGATACTTAGTAGATTATAAGTTTGGGCTTTATTTGACAAATTGGGCTAATTTGTAGTTTTCAATGTTTTTAAATAGCATTCAGAGTCCGTTTTAATGTTTAAGAGAATTTTTTTGTTTTTTGAGAATTTTTTTTTTTTTTTGCCTTTCCTCGCCTTATATATATATATTTTTTGGTTACCATAAAAATCTATTTTTTTAAAAAATATTTAATGTAGAATGTAAATAATAAAAATCGTTTAATCATACCATCATAACCCTGATATTAAAAAAAAGTGACAAAATATGAAATAAAAATATAAAGCACAAAATAAGTCTTATTTGCATGATATTAATTAAGTTTGACACCAAAATATGGGTTAGAACTAGGGAATACATATATAAATATTAAGGTTAAAAAAGTATTATCAAATAAAATGATTTTAATGAAATAATAATATTATTAGAAAACTATTTTAATATATAGAGTAATAAATTAAAAAGAATGTGAAAAATATGTATACTTTAAATAAATGAGTTTGAAGTAATTGTATTTTTGTGAGTGACAAATTGATACGGGTATGTAAATTCTATGAACTGTTAGGAGACTATCATCTAAAAACGAAAAATCTATTCATCTCCATAGTTATTTTTTTTTTTAAGTTTACACATTTTTTTAAAATAATTAAATTTTTACTTAATTTAAGATTGAAAAATATAAAATATAAACTATTAATTTTTAAATAGACTCATATATTTTGAATTAAAATGTTTCGTGAATCAAAAAATAATATTTACTTTTAAATTCAATTTATTTGAAAACAAAAAATATTTGAAGTAAACAAATAGGTAGGGAGGAAATAGGGAACATGGATGATATATAATAGCTATAAAATTGACTTATTCGAATTTGGTAGTCGATTTCAAGAATATAAATTCATTCCATGCCGGCCAGTAAGACCGGAATTGAATTATATACATTCTCATTATGAGAAGAGTCATTCAAATCGTATCTAGTATCTAAAATTATTTTTATCTATCTCTTTATTTGAGACCCTATTTACCTCTTTAGGCTTCCATTAAATCGATAAATAAGTTTAATTGTCCATCTTTTTTATATAGATATATAAGGCATCCTACTTCAAATCGAAGCAACTGGTTGTCCGATTCAAGCCATTCAAGCCTATATGACACGTCCGATATGCAATAGGGGATTGAGACTATTTTTAATGAGAAAATGTGCATATACTTATGTATCATTAGAAGGACTTATTCATACTAAAATTGACTTTATTTATGTATGATTTTTTATAATCTTTATGGATAAAATGGGCTAAAAACCAATATAATATTACTATCATAGTCAAAAGACAATAACATTATTTTTTACGTTTGCACATTATTCTAAATTATTTAAAAATAATAATTTGGATAATTTTGAAGAGATGTAAAATATTTTTGATAAAAGACCTAAAATGTATTAATATATAATGATAAAATAAAAAATAATAATTTAAAATATATGTTATTTTAATATTTTATTTAATGAATTGAGTGATGTAATATAAGATAAGAATAAAAAATATATTTTTTGGATTTTAATTATTTAAATAACTCAAACTTATGAGGCTTTCATATGATAGTTGTTACCGGCCCAAATGGTGATGTTGGGTCGGGTCAGAAAGGTGAAATATGGTTTGGATAGGGAGAAAAATAAGATATATATATATATATGTTCGGATTACGAATGACAATGGGGCAGTTCGAAGTTGGGAATGCATTTATTATCCCTGCACCGTTTACTTCGAAGATTTTTTTACTACCATCCCCGCCCCATTCGGTTTCGGGGAATCCCAACGGGGCACCATTTATACTATATTCTCAAAAATAAATAAATTTTTGTTTAATCAAATTATATAAAGAGATTTTTTAATATAATATATATTATAATATATTAAAACTTTATATTATTATAAAGAAATAAATTTAAAACTCTGGTAAAATATAATAAATATATTGGTGATTTTATATATTTAATTATATTTTCTGTGTTCGGGTTTTAATCGGGGTGAAATCAGGGCGGGGAACACAAATTTCATTCCCGCCTTATCCCCGTCAACAACCGGTCAAACTGGAGAAAAAACCGCCCCAAATAGAATAATTCGATTCGATTACTGCGGGCGTAGCGGTTTCAAATTGTAATCCTTAATTTGAATTGAAAATGTGGAGAAGTGAAACCCATCATATATAAATGAGACTAAATGTTTTTGAATATTAATATGCTATCTTTATTAAAAAAAATACAAAAGTGATTATTAATTATTATTACTATGTTTTAGATATTGTTATAATTTAATTTAATTTATCATTAGGTATATTAATTTTTAATACACATGTGGATTACAGTAATGATTTTCATAATTACTCTTACTTACACAATCATTACAAGTCCAAACATTAATTTATAATTTTAGTTTGCAATATTATAAATAATTTTGATCATTTATATTATAATAGCATACATTTTTATGACTTACTAGCCTTTAGCCCGTGCATTTGCACGAGTAATAATATAAAAAACCGTGAAAAAAATTACGGATAACATTTTTAATTTTATTTTTAACTGTTTTAAGTTTATGGTGAGTCAATCCACAATCCGACCCAAAATTTAATTTACTCAACATCATTATATATTAGTTAGTTAAAAAGTTAAATTTATATTAATATTAAAACGTCCCGCGTTTATCAAATTTGGCGTTGAATTTAAAATATAAAGTCTTTGTAGCCTAGTTGGTTAAAGAGTTATACTTGTTTTGTTAGGTTGCAAGTTCAAAACATACCTCTAGAATCTTTAATTTTATTTTTAACCGTTTTAAATTTAAAAACGGGTCAACCCACAATCCGACCTAAGTATCCAAATTAACCACAGCTCTCGACCCGGCAATCCGGACACTTTAAAAATTAAGCATCATTATATATATATATATTAGTTAGTTAAAAAGTTAAACTTATATTAATATTAAAACGTCCCGCGTTTATCAAATTTGGCGTTGAATTTAAAATATAAAGTCTTTGTAGCCTAGTTGGTTAAAGAGTTATACTTGTTTTGTTAGGTTGCAAGTTCGAAACATACCTCTAGCATCTTTAATTTTATTTTTAACCGTTTTCAAATTTAAAACGGGTCAACCCACAATCCGACCTAAGTATCCAAATTAACCACAGCTCTCGACCCGGCAATCCGGACACTTTAAAAATTAAGCATCATTATATATATATATATAGATTAGTTAGTTAAAAAGTTAAACTTATATTAATATTAAAACGTCCCACGTTTATCAAATTTGGCGTTGAATTTAAAATATAAAGTCTTTGTAGCCTAGTTGGTTAAAGAGTTATACTTGTTTTGTTAGGTTGCAAGTTCGAAACATACCTCTAGCATCTTTAATTTTATTTTTAACCGTTTTAAATTTAAAAACGGGTCAACCCACAATCCGACCCAAGTATCCAAATTAACCACAGCTCTCGACCCGGCAATCCGGACACTCTAAAAATTAAGCATCATTATATATATATATATAGATTAGTTAGTTAAAAAGTTAAACTTATATTAATATTAAAACGTCCCGCGTTTATCAAATTTGGCGTTGAATTTGAAATATAAAGTCTTTGTAGCCTAGTTGGTTAAAGAGTTATACTTGTTTTGTTAGGTTGCAAGTTCGAAACATACCTCTAGCATCTTTAATTTTATTTTTAACCGTTTTAAATTTAAAAACGGGTCAACCCACAATCCGACCCAAGTATCCAAATTAACCACAGCTCTCGACCCGGCAATCCGGACACTTTAAAAATTAAGCATCATTATATATATATAGATTTTATTACTTAATTCATATGTTTTATTCGGGGCTTATACAAAGTTTATTTATTTTATTAAACAGTACTCAAATAAGTTGATAATATTCAACTTCTTCCTATTTGTTTTATATTATCTAGTTTATTCTTTAAACATTCAGATATATTTGATTTTAGTTATTTGCCTAATTTATTCACAAATATTATTATTGTTACTTGATATGTAATTATGTCATACTTATCAAATGAATACAAATAACCAAACATGTTTTTTATGTTGTACATTTTGAACAAAGGAATGGCTTTCAAGTATCCTAACTCTATGAGGAACTGGGTTTTTAGGTATTATTTGGGGTTTTCCCCCAAAACCTATGTTTGATGAAAAAAAAAACAGTTTTCAAATTTTTATGACCAAAATATCCCCAATAAATCTATTTTTATTAATATTAACTTTTTGTTTATATAAAATAAAATATTTAGGTAAAGTATAATTTTAGTATTTATATTAATAAAATGATTGATTAAATATTTGATATGATTATTGTATTTGGAGATAAATCTTAATTTTATCTGAATAACCACATATCAAACAAGCCCTTATGATACTTGAAAGCCATTCCTTTGCTCAAAATAGAATAGGGACCAATGAGAAAATGGGCCTAATGCTAGTCTGAGATTTTGACCAAGGAGGTCCTTATAGAAAATCTGAATTTTGACCAAAATATTTACCCTTTTCTATTAGTCACATTTATATTGTATGATAACTTAATAATTTGATTAAAGTTCAAATATATTTGATTTATTTAAATGAGTAACATTATGTATTTGTCTTTTCTATTACAAAGATAAAACAATTCAACAATTATTTGAATGAGTTATTGATCAACTTCAAAGATGAACTAAAAATTAAATATTTATGGACTCTACCTCCTATTTTAATATGAAGATAATGAATAATTTTATGAGAGGATAAAAAAAGAGTTCAAAATTCTTGGGAGAATAATTTGGAAGATAAAAAAAAAGTGTATTTGCTAATAACAACGCAATAGAGACATCGAACAAACTATTGGACCACCATAGTCGAAACTCAAAAGATATGAGACATTACAATGTCGTTCTTGTCACAATCACATTCGTAGTCCTAGTCTCCCTCGTTAGTTTTTTAGACTCACGTGTCACTTTGTTCTCGTGGGATTCAAGATGTGCTCTCTCGTGACACTTTGTTCTTACCACCGAGTTTACTCTAATACCACATGTAACGCCCTAAACCTGGGTACCGTTACCTGTGATGAAATATACTACAAATACCTTCAAGCACACCATTGGACCATGACCATCCAGACTCAAATTCAAAAGATACCCATAAAAATATATATAATCTATTTACTGTGACTTCTCGATGTGGGACATCACACCATAAATATAGATTTGAAGTATATTCAAATCCAATATAGCACCTATACGATTCACAAACATCAATCCATAATTCGTGTAGTTTTTGACGATATCATACTTGTTGTTTTGATTTATTATTTCAGATTAATCGGGTTATTCTCTAAATACTTGAGTATATTTAATTTTATTTATACGCAATAAATCAAAACTTATTGACGCTATAAGTTAAATCAAACATTTTCTTTCTTGTTTTTATAATGTACACCCATGTACAAAATATAAGTTAAAAAACATTGTTCAATTTACCAAGTAAAAAACAAATAAGTGAACATAAGTTAAAAATTTAAAGATTGTGATAGGAAGAAGCTAAGATAAGTTTGTGAAAGCAACTAGGCCATAGTCTAATTTCACATGAGCCTAAATAATTAAGAATTAAAAAAATTGAAAATAAAACAATTATAATCGAGAGTTTATTTGAAATCGTTAAACATGTGTAAACTTGTAAAATTAAAATTTATTTTTAAATCGTAAAAATTTAATTTAAAAAATATTAGTTTATATTATTATTATATATATAATTAAGTATTTTACCTTAATAATTTTGAAAAAAATATATATTTAAATATAAAATTAATTAAAAAATATGACACTATCAATAAATATTTTTTTAATCTAAAAATATAAATGAACTCTTTTTTAATGTAAAATCTTGTAAAATCATAAAATTGAAATCTTAAAATCGTAAAATTTTATTATTGTAAATATAAAATCTTAAAATTTAACTAGCGAGTATTTATCTATAATCAGACTCATAAATTTTTTTAAAATTGTAACATTTTAAGTGTTAATTTGAAATTATAACATTCCGTTTTAAGAGATCAAATCTTATATTTTCGAATTCACATTCAACACTTTAAGATAAGGTGAATATATAATGATACCGTTTCAAGTTAAAATAAAAAAAAAATTAGAGTAAAAATACAATTTTTAAAATTTAACTAAAAAGATAAAATGAAGTATATTGAAATTTGATTCCATATTTTAATTTAATTTGAAAGTAGAGTGGCGACATAAGTGACAGAGTTGCACGTGAGGGGTGGTGCAGAAAATGGGACCCACGGGCAGTCCAATCTAACGTCCCATCGGATTGACCATTTGTACATGGGATTCTCGTACGTCCAACAACTAATTATTTTTATTTTTTTATTAATTAATTAACTATTAACTAAAATTTTATAAAAACAAAAATATTTTAATTGATATTAAATGGTCGAATTAAAAATATTTGCAACAAACAAGTTATAAGAATTCATTTGATTTCAAGTTATTTAAATAAAATATGTATTATGAATTGTAATTATAATGAAATAATGACTTATTTGAGATAAATTTTACACTTTAAATATTTCGTTTGATATTGAGTTTTATTTATTTTTATGTTTTTATCAATATTTTTTATAAATTAAAAAAATAAGTTATTTGATATTTATTTAAAATAAATTATAAAAATTTATTTTTTGTATTTACAATTAGTAAAATGATTTTGGTAATACTAAAATCATAGTTATATGATGTTGGATAATAAAAAAAAACTAAAGTACTTATCATTGATAGCTCCAATTATTTCCTTAATTTTCATTGGGGAATTATAGTTTATTATACATTGAAGAAACGTTTGTTCATTTGATTAGGTCATGTATATATTTGATTCAGCTTATTTATTTGTAATGTATTAACCTTTTCAAACGAGTACATAAATTTAAGTATATTAATCGGATTGAACGTTGATAATGTTGAGCACCGACTTTTAATTCAATTTTTACATATGATTGATTTGCAAATGATCATGACAATTGTGTCCAAAAGCGGATCTAAACTAACTCGGATGATCCAAAATGTTATATATATATAATTAAAGTCCGGATATATTTTATAAAAAGTTTTAGTCGGGATAGATTTCAAATCATTTCTCCACTTTTGATCATGTATATAAGAAGAAACAAGCTAATTTGTCTACCCAATTAGATAGATCCATACATTTTCAATTCCATAAATATATATGTAACCTTTTTTTTCTCTTACTCACTAGTTAATCAATTAATTTTGTTTTGTTTTATTGGTACCCATGCACCCATCCCCATCCAATTATCCCAGTCGTGTTACTTACTTCTTCTCATCACTTATAAAACTAAACCTAACTTTGGTTTATTTGGTATTCATCCAATAAGTTAGACTTTTCAATGAAATGATAATGATTGTGACTTTAGAAGAATGGAATAAATTTGGATGGTCATCCTATAATCATATTGTCTACTCCACCATTGATCATATTTTACAAGCAATTCATATTCTTTATTATTGAAACATCTAATCATTCATTTAATTTCTTAACTATAACATTAGTCCACGCAAAGACTCGATAATTGATGAGAAAATGAGCGATATCGGCGAGCCGACCACTATAAAGTTATGGAATAAGGGAATCTCTTTCCCCACCCGACATATACTTGTTTTCATGGCTTATGAAATGGTTTTACCTTAAGAAAAATTATAAATAAATTGTGCATCTGTTTTTACCCTAATATGAAAGAGAATATTAACCTGAGTAAAAAAGTGTGACTATACATTGGTGAATATATATATATATATATATATATATATATATATATATATATATATATATATATATATATATATATATATATATATATATATATATATATATATATATCAAGAAAAAATCTTTGACCTAAAAACTACAGCTCCTTGACCAGAAGCAAAAGAGGTAGCTAGAACCTGGAGCTAGGAGAAGACATTATTGAAATAAATTAATTTTATTTAAAAGATGTTGAATGATATGATTTTGAGGAGTTAATTTGGTCCAAGATTTATATGGTTAATATATAATGATAAAATAATATTTTTAAATTAATAATATTTAGTTAATAAATTGAGTGAGATTATTAATAAGAGTACAAATAATATGATATTTGATTAAAATTCAACCGTAACTTGTATTATTACCAAATTTTCGAATTCCCATCCTGCCCCCACTTTTGGACTCAACTCAAGAGGAATTGAAGCCTCATCAACGAGTTAATCCCAGTAATGGCAGGAACAGGACCCCAAATCAGACTTTTTGTTTTACCCATTTCTTGTCTAAATGGGACCGATTTACAATATTCATAAACTCATTCCACACACATGCATATTGGTTACTAATTTAGCTTTCTTCCTTTCTTTTGTTCTTCTTACCTTTTTATTTTCTTTTTGTTTGCCTAACTTAATGATATTTCATTTTGTAAATTGCACCTATTTATTTGAAGCTTAATTAATTAATTTTGAATGAAGTGAATATAAAATAAGGGATAAGATCATGTGCTCCCAAATGTCCCATGCTCCTCCTGTTACCTATCACAGAAAGTTGGCAAAAAAGTAATTTAAAAAATAATAATTACACTTTTACCCCTCCTTGTGAGAGGTGTCACGGGCTCGATATTTCTACCAATGATCCATGCGAAACTAGTTACGATCTTTGCGAGAATGAGTAACTAGTCTGTCTTACTTGAAATAACACTCAACGTTTGCTTCAATAAACACAAAGACTCTAAAGAGAGAAAATAAACTCTTACAAATAATAGTATTATATTACTTAAATCCTTGATGATTTACAAAGTAATACCTTTTAGGTATTTATATGACTTGCCCAATTACTACATTAATGACATACTAGTCAATTATCTCATTAATGATATACTAGCTAATTAACTCATTAATGACGTACTACCCAACTTCCACATTAATGATACATCAATCTAGGGCATGCATTCTTCTAATGTTTTTAGAATATTAATTGAGTTGAACCTACTTAGACGATTGAGTCTCCCCTCGAGTTAGGAAGATAAGGGTACCGTGATATTCTCCCCCACTCATTCCGAAGACGTCCTCGTCGCGTCCCCATGTAGGTCTGGATGATGTCTTTAGTAAACTCACGTGGAATATGGGGTTCATCTCCAAATGCGACAAAAGTTTTAAGCGATATGCTAGTTTTTCAACCCGTTTCTTCCCAAAGAAAAGGCTTTCGTATCGCCTCACAAGCCCCTTATGAACCTTGGAAAATCATCTTTCTTGTAAGTGGTGGTTGGCTCTTGATTCAATTCATCTGCACTAGGGAGAAGTTTTACCCATCACTCGGTCTCCTTCGAACTCCAAGTGTCTTCTCTTCTTGTCCTCCCATTTCTTAATTCTTTTGGAGACCTTGGCAATTTCACACTTCTCTTTCTTGAAGAACAACTTCTTCGGTTGCCTATTTAGCTCCTCTAAATTGGGAGGTTCAATGCGATAAAGGATGTTGTCGGTGGTTTAGTACCTTCGACTAACTTTATTCTATGACCCATCTCTCTCTTAGGGGGAGCATCTTTGGTAATTCAATGTTATTACATCCTGAAATTTCTCTAGAACATTTGTAACTTTTGGAGGTGTCTTCTCTTGGCACGCAGTTTTCACATCTTCTTTCAAGGTAACAAAGGATGTTGGGTGGCCCTTCTTCACACCTTTTGAGAGTTACATGATAGAGAGCTGCCTAACTTTTATCTTGTCCGCCTTTGTTAAAGGTACCGTGTAAATATTTCCTTGCTCTATGATACACATAGTATTATCAAAAGGGAGTATGAATGCATTTACCCTATCTAAGAACTCTATGCCGAAGAACATTTTGTAGTCGTCGTCAACGATGGAAAAATTCAGGAGGCCAATTCACTCTCCCAAGTTGAACTTTACATTACGAGCAACTCCATAAGTTGCACTTGGTGTCGAGTTGACTGCTTTAAGTCACCCCTGCTCTTTAGTGTACCTGATTCCCCGTCTTATTGCCTCTTTTATCTCTAGAAAGTTGTTGTTGACTCTCGTGTCCAACAAAACTTTAACCATGTGATTTCTTACTTTTGTTTTCACAAACAATCGACATTTCTTCGTGGACTTTGGTTCCTCAAACTTTGCTTTAACGACACTAAGAAGTTGTAACGACCCCAACTTGTTCATGAAGGAGTTTTTGCTCCTCCATCAATGCAGATAGTTTGTTTTTCATATGACACTCTCTTGTTTTGTGTGGCCCTTCGTAAAAGAAGCACTTTATTCTAGATCTCTCTATACTTTTCTCGTCCCGATCTCCTCCGCCATTGTGTTTGGTAAACTTAAATGAGTCTTACTTGTTGTACAATTGATCTCTATCATTCTCCTCTTTGTCACTCCTCTCGTGGGTCGACTTTGGTTTGCATTGCCTTCTCATTTCAATAGGAGATTCAACCACGACAATAGCAATGTTTAGATCTTAGACACTACGCCATTCCAACTCTAGTTTTGCCCACATTTATAGATTGTTAGTGAAGGAGAACAACTTCGTCGTCCGAGTAGTTAGGGATCTCAAGGAGAGTAGCGATAATCTCCTTGAAATACTCTTTGATCCTACCCCTTTATGAGAGTCGCCGTAACTTGACCCTTACTTCTCGAATATCGTTTAAGGATAGAACTATCTCTTGATTTCCTCTTTGAATTCTCTCCAGGTATTAATAGAACATATACATCATTCTATGTCACTACTTCTTCGCTTCCACCACAACATTGCGTTGTCTTCTAGGTATGTTTTTGCATTATTTATCTTCCTCGCCTCTTCCACTATGTTGAGTGTTTTGAAGTATTGATCTAGACCCCATAAGAAGTTGTCGATCTCTTTTGCGTCCTCTCACCTAAATACGCTTTAGGCTTTGGAATGTCTATCATTGTCAGATTAATGACTTCTAAAGGTGCACGTCCACACTCTTTTGTGATCGACTTCTTTAGTATCACCACTTTCTATTCAGCTTGTAACTTGGAGATCATTCCCTCGAACTTCTCGTTCAAGGTACTGATCTCAAAAAAGAGGGTTTGCTTCATGATCTAAGCTTGCTTTCGACATTTAGACAACCCCTCATTCAATGCACCTTCTCGAGCTCGGCGATGCATTTCTCTAGGTCCTCAAAGTTATCTTGTCCGCAAGCCACAATGAGTTCTACCTTCTTTAACCTGGTGATAATGTCAATAAGAACATCTCTTGATCTCCCTCGTTCTTTGTTAGTTTTGGATCATCCCGTTTGAACTTGACGAGGGTTCTTAAGTTTCTCCACTTCACTCACGTTATTAGTAGTTTCACTTTCATTCGATTTCTTTTTCATTCTGCTTTGATACCAACTATCACAGGCTCAGTCTTTTCACGATCCGTGCCACACTAGTTACGATCTTTGCGAGAATGAGTAACTAGTTAGCCTTACTTAAAGTAACACTCAATGTTTGCTTCAATAAATACAAAGACTCTATAAAGAGAAATCGAACTCTTACAAAGAATAATATTATATTTCTTGAATCCTTGATGATTTACAAAGTAATACCATTGAGTTATTAATAAGACTTTCCCAACTACTATATTAATGACATACTAGTCGACTACTTCATTAATGATATACTAGACAACTACCTCAAAAATGACATACTACTCATCTACCACATTAATGGTACATTAATATAGGGCATGCATTCTCCCAATGCTTCTAGAATATTCTTTGAGTTGGGTCTACTTAGATGATTGAGCTTCCCCTCGGGCTAGAAAGATAAGAGCACAATGATAGAGAGAACATGAAAAGGAGGGGAATTTAGGAACAAGCAATCCTGGGTGATAAAATAATTGTTAAAAATATGGAGTTTCCTAAAGAGATGTGCTTACATTATTGGTGTTCAAAAAATTATTCACTACTCATTAATTGTATTTTCTTTGAAAGATGAAACATGTAAAATTTCAAACTCACAGCTGTAAGCACTATAAATCTACACACCTAATTTATAAACTTAAAATAATTATTTTGAATAAATAAATCAAAATAATTAATCCCAAAGCCAAAACCTAATTAAAACAATTAATTAGATTAATTATTGTGATAATTAAAATCTAATTATTTAGGAAAATGACCAAAATAAAAAATTAAATTATTTGGGATAAATGTTGCACTCATTTTATCTTAAAATAATTTTAGAAAAAATTATGGAATTAAAATAAATAATTTAGGATCCAAAATTATTTATTTAACCCTAAAAATATATATATAAAATATTGGCAAAATATTTGTCATATTTATTTTAATATTTGTGTATTTAAAAGATCAAAATTAAAGCCAAAAGAGTGAAAGAAAAATCAATTTCAAACAAACTTTTAAGGTTTTAAAATAAAATACATATGTAATTGGGTGTGGCCGAAATACAAAATTATTGCTACAACCGGAACCGCGTCCATCTAATGGACGATGGAATCTCATCCAACGCGCTAGATGCGCCCGCGTAGCCCGCTGCAACCAAAGGACCGTGCTCCCGTGACGCAGCGAACCAACTAACTAAGCGTTAGATTCATCATCCAGAACGCGACAGAACAGCCTAAACATGGACGAAACGCTAAGGAACGCTCTGCATCCGCATTCTCGCCCGGAATTGTGTCGTTTCAGGTCCTAATCATCTTCCTCGTCGAGACGCCAGAGGGATAAGGATGAAGTCCCATCTTTTGATTTTCCAAATTTGGAATACAACCGATAGTCAACCAAATTGACTAATTCAAAAGTTGAAATGATCACCCTACTTCGATGATCAATTTTGCTACATCAATAATGATGAATCATCCCTATTATGACAAGTAGGATGAAGAACAACCAAAATATCATAATTGGATTTTAGTTGATTCAATCCACCTGGATGGATCAACCGACTTTGGTAGGCTATAAATAACCTTCATGAATAAATCCGAAGCCAAGGGGATAAGATCTCAAGCCTTAAATCAGAAGATATCGAAAATCCTCCATTTAAGCTCAAAGCTTCTGATTTTTCGAAAATTATGTATAAGGCTTTAAAGCTCGGATCTAGGCATCTCAAAAGCTTCCCTAAGGTGTTAGGATTGTTCTCTAATCCTTGGTATGTTTCCATCAATCTTTAATTCATACTTCTAGTTTAAAATTGAAATTTTTATATTTTAATTTTCATAAGTTTGTATATACTGTCTGGTTGTTGGATTTTAGGATTGAAAATTGATCCTAGAATCATTTCAAGCTTTCTATTTAGGTTAGAATCAATCATTCAACCTTAAAAAGAAAAACCCAAATTTGAATTTTAAAAATCCAAAATTCGGCTTTGTTTTTCTTGGGCTAATCCTCAAGAACAGTTGGCCATAAAGTATTCCAACATGTTTCTAATGATGTTAGAAAATTGTTTGGATCATGTTTGATCCATTGTAATCATGTTTGATCAAAACTAAAATTTTCAAAATAAATAATTTTTTGAGATCTTTAATTGGTCCAAACGAACAACTATAACAATTAAGTTCGAGCAATGCTCAAACTTAGCAATAGGGAGCGCCTTCATCATAATATCAATAATATTATCAACAATATTAATCATGCTCACATCAATATCACTAATTATTTCTTTTATGGAATATTCGATCCTTCATCAGAAAAATATTATTTTGACAATCACTAAAAGTTGTCGTCATTTGTAAATCCTTCTTGAGTTCCCTAAATAGGTCTTTCAACCAAATAACTTTTTTAGAAGTTTCTGTAATGTCCATGTATTCTACCTCGATTGTAAAAAACGCGACTTTACTCTATAAGTAGTTTTCCAACTAATCGCACAATCGTCAATACAAACAATAAAACATGTGAGCGAATTTCTTCGACCAAGATCACAAGCATAATCAGAGTCGATAAAACCGACAATTTCATATCTAGTTTTCCAAACTATAAGTGAACATCTGTTGAACCTCTTAAATAATTTAAGATTCATTGAACTATTCTCCAATACACTTTACCTAAATTACTCATATATCTACTAACTATATTCACTAAATATGTCAAATCTGATCGAGTACAAACTATTGCATATATAAGTGAACTAATTGTAAGGAAATATGGAACTCGTAACATATACTAGATATCCTCATTAGACTGAGGTGACATAGATGAAGAGAATTTATAGTGAGTTGTTAATGACGGGACTAGTATTAAGCATGTTGAAACACCATAGGACATTTTCAATATACTTTCTTAACAAAGATATAATTTTCTAGTTACTCTATCTTTGGAAATCTCTATTCTGAGTATTTTCATAACTACTCTTAAATTATTCATATCAAATTCTTTTACCAAGATCCACATATGCTTTTTTATCTCCTTCTAATTATTAACTACTATCAGCATATAAAAGAAAGTAAATAAACAAACTATCATAATCAACTTTAAATAAACGTAATTATCAAAATCACGTTTTTTGAAGTCGTGAGTGGCCAGAAAAGAGACGAAACTTTTATACCACTACCTTGACAATTTTTTTAAACCATAAAGAATTTCTTAAACTAACAAATACATTCATCTTCTCTTAAGACTATAAATTCTTTAAGTTGGTGCATATAGATATCTTCATCTAAATCTCAATGTAGAAATGTGGTATTCACATATAGCTACTCAAGCTCCAAAATATACGTTGTTATGATGTCAAATATTTCTCGAATCAAAATATTTCCACTATCGAAGAAAACATGTTTTAAAACCAATCTTCAAAATTAGACTATGACCTTCATCATTGAGTCTTCGAGGAGGTCTAATATCACTTATATGTTTATCTATAGCGATATGATATTTTGGTATAAGTGATGAAATATTTAACAACTTTAGTTTAGTTAACGACACTATCAAAGATTCATATATAGTCTCAAACTCCACATGCTTGTTAAATTCTTGCTCAATCTTATCACAAAATAATATAAAAGGTGTAAGAAGTAACATAGGTGTCTCATCCAAAATAACATTTTGATTAATTATTAATTTTCTAGTTTTAGAACACCATAGCTTATACCCCTTTACACAGGACTTGTAGCCGATAAAAATATACTTCATAGATTTAGCCTCCAGTTTTCCTTCATCAACATGATTATACACAGAAAAACCAAAAATTCTCAAATCAGAATAACTAGAAGGAATAACATTACATACTTCTTGCGGAGTCTATTTATTAATTGTACTTCACGGAGAACAGTTGACGATAAAACTTGTAAATGCTGCAAATTCAGCCCAAAACGACTTTGGTAAATAAACATTAAGGAGCATACAACGCACCTTATCCATAAAAATTGTATTCATCATCTCTGCCAAACTATTCTGTACGGAATTTTTAAAAACTATGTGGTGCCTTGATTATTTTAGTTATGCATTGATTATTAAACTCTTTGGAACAAACTCCAAAACCATTATTGGTATGCAAACATTTTATTAGTTTCCGAGTCTAGTTTTCAATCATAATCTTCCATTCCTTAAATTTAGAGAACACGTCTAAAACTCTTCGAAATCTCTCGAATCTCTATTTTAATTTATCTTTAAGTTTTTAATAGTCTTTTTATGTCCAAATATTGTTTTAGAAAATATTTTTTAAATATTTTAAATAAATCGAGAATTGACTTTTAGATTATAGATTCACCACCTAATTTTTCTAAAATTGGGAAAATGTTTTGCATAATTAAAGCATTTTTAGAGATTCTATTTTGGTTCGGGGTTTGGTTACACTCGAGAAAGAACTCTCGCGCTTAATCTTTAGTTCCCGTTAGAATGACGGTCTCTACTTTAAATCTTTGCTCAATATTATTGTCTATTTAACACTTTTAATTTGTACAGATGATTTAAATATAAATTATTAAAGATATTGAAAGTTCAGAATTTAAATCATATCTAGAGATAGGATTAGATTGATTTTTTTACATGTTTGTTATTTTACTTCTTTTTCCTCCGTTCTTCCTCTCCTATGTTCTCCTCCTTTACTTTTTCTTTTTCTTTGGATCTGAAGCCCTTTTATAAGAAGCTTCAACCAACTTCAGATCTTTGACGGAAGTCATCTATTTTTGTTGGCCATTCAGATCAAGGATTGATAGCTAATCTCAGAGTCTCCATTTTTGGCTTCGTATGTTAAGGACATGATTATAGTTTCCCTTTAAATTTATTGACGTTGACGCTTATACGAGGAAGAAGACAACGCAATCTTCTTTGATCTTATCGGAAGTGATAAGGATGGATGTGTGGATTTTTCGTGGATCTGATGAAGGCTCATCATTCGCCAATCTTATCAGTTATATGACCTAAGATTGAACATTTTGTCTTCTTGTGGAAGATGAGAAGAGGTGGTGGTCGTTTCATCGGATGAGAGAGCCCCAGATTAGAGAGATTAAGAGGGCTAGGGCTAGGGCTAGGGCTAGTGAGAGGCTGGAGAGGGAGAGACGTTTAGGGTTATGGGAAATGAGGGTCTCTTCACCTTTTATCCAAACGCAGAGGCTCCCAATTTCTTTCCCTTCGTTTAAAAAGGTCTTTGGCCTTTTTATTTAATTCACATCTTAGGCCTTGTCTGACCCTTTTTTTTAGGCGTTGTGCTTTCTTGTTGGTGAGTTTTAAATGTTGGGTTTGGCCTGCATGTAGAGGTTAAACTTGAGCTAATAGCTTATGTCAGTTTGATGTGACATCATCATAAGAAAACGAGGAGGTGGCAATAACAATATCGCATATAACTCTAGAGTCTTTAAGAACAAATAAATGTTAGGTTTTCTTTCACCTTTCATCACGACAATATTACCTCTACTAAATTTCATAACTCCATATCCAATAATGTACTGGCACCCTTTTGAATCTAGGGTATTAAGAGAAATTAGATTTCTCTTCAAATTAGGAGCATGTCTCACAACATCAAGTGTTAGAATAACTCTATCAAACATATTGATTTTTAGTTTTTTCATATACTTACGAACTTACATGAAGAATATTTTCTCATTAACATAATACATTTGAAAACTGTATCATATGTTGAAAATCAGTCTCGATTGGGACACATATATATGATACGTTAAGCCAGATTCGAGCATCTAATCAATTTGCGATCTTTATGTTAAGTTTGTTCTATTTATTAAGTTAAGTTATATTTTAATACATTGTGTTGTTCATATACATAAATGTAAACAAAATAATCATTTAAGGATTGTTTTGTAATTATTACATTTTAATATTAAAAGGAAAGGGGAGCTGATAATCCCCAATGTTGTTTCTCATTTTTTCTCTCTATAAACCCTAATTCAATATTCTCTCATCTTATTGATTCACCATTGTCAAGGATTCTTTCATGGTATCAGAGCGTAGGGTATAAGGTACTCTTGGTGCAAACATATTGTGGTTAATCCAGTCATGGAGACAAGCGATAATTCGACAACAAATCAGAAGAGAAAATATAATCTTGATCCTTTGTTCCTTCATAGCACCGACAACCCCAACTCAATCATCTGTTCGACCATTCTAACAGGTAACAATTACTTTTGTTGGTGCAAATCGATTAAGCTAACCCTAACTGCAAAAATAAAGTTAGGGTTTCTAGATGGGTCATGTCCTAAGCCAAAAGATCCTCTTGAAGCTCAACAATGGAATATTGTTGATGCTATGGTTCGATCTTGGATTATGAATACGATATCTGAAGATCTGAAACAAAATTTTCAAAAAAATGCTACTACACAAGAGCTTTATTCTAATAGGGAGGTAGACATGGAGCGCACTAAAAACTTCACTGTTATGTTCATAAGAGACAGTCATGGGTACAAAGAACAAAACATTGGAAAGACTACTGCTTCTGAAGGGAGATCTTCATTTGTTAAGCAAAAAAGTAGAACTGATAAAGGTAAGAATCCCTACAAAAATGCAACATGTCAACACTGTAACATGCAAGGTCATGTTAAAGAAGGTTGTTTCAAGATAATAGGATATCCTAAGTGGTACAAGAACCAAAGGATAAAAGGAGGAAGAACTTTGTTAATGTAACTGCCGCCAATCCACTTGATGCCGATAGCAGTCCAGAAAACACATCAGCTTTGGATTTCAAACTTTTCAAAGCCTTCATGAAGAACATGAAAGATTTAAAAGGAAATGAAGGAAACAACTCCAACTTCAACTCAGGTAAACTTTTTTCATATTCTCAAGAAAGTATCCCAACAACTTATTTTAAACAAATTAACTTTGTTACAGTTTAAGTCTTAATGATTTGAACAAATTAAATACTACATGGATTATAGATTCTGGTGCTAGTATACATATTTGTAATAATAGAAATATAATGCATAATCTCCATGTTATTAAGAAACTTCTAAGTTTATATTTATCTGATGGTACTAAGAAAACTATTATAGAAATGGGAGCAGTTTTGTTAAATAAAAATCTACACCTTATAGATGTTATGTTTGCACTAGACTTCAAATATAATTTGTTGTCTGTTACAAAGCTTATTGAAACTAATGAAATTCATGCAATTTTTCTTCAAATGAATGTCTTTTGCAGAACCTTAAAAGAAATGTTATTTTGGAAGAATAGACTAGGAAGCAGAATCTATTTCTTTTTTATAATGATCACTCTTATGGAGAAGTTTTTGAAAATGAGAGTCTAGCATCTTGTAGACAATGCAGTTTAATTCCTGTTGCTAATGTAAATGAAAATCTTTCATATAAACAACAATGTACTTTTGAACCTTTGGCAAATATCAATGAAAGTCTTTCATTTTGTGCAAATATTGATTGTAATATTTTTCATAAAAGACTTGGTCATCCATCTGATATTGTTTTAAAAAAAACATTTCCTTTACTTAGTGGAAATCTACAACATTGTGAAACCTGCCATATTTCCAAAATGACTAGATCTCCTTTTTCAAACAGTATTTCTAAAACAAAGTCTATTTTTGATATGGTTCATATTGACTTATGAGGCCCTTACAAAGAACTTTTCATTATTAATACTCCATATATATGCTTACTTTAGTAGATGATTATAGTCGATCCACTTGGACTTTCATGCTTAGTGACAAAACTATTGTCTTTAACACTATTCCAAATTTTATTAGACTAGTTAAAAACAAGTATAACAAGTCTATTAAAATAATTAGAAGTGATAATGGATCAGAATTCATTAACACTAAATGTCGAGAATTTTTCTCATATCTGGGTATTCAACATCAAACTTCTTGCGCTTATACACCCCAATAAAATAGAGTTGTAGAACGCAAGCATAGGCATCTTACCCAAATGGCAAGAGCCTTAATGTTCCAATCTCACTTACCAATTGAATCTTGGCCTTTCTCTTTACTAATGGCAACACATCTTATAAATAAACTTCCTAATAGTGTTCTTGATTGGAAAACACCATACTCTATTCTCACTAATGAGAAACCTGAATATGAATACATGAGAATTTTCTTTTGTTTATGTTACATTGCGAATGTCTTACCATCCAAAACTAAATTTGACCCAAGAGGCAAAAAATGTGTTTTTTTGGGTTACCCATCTGATAAGAAAGGTTACATTGTTTATGAAATTGAATCAAAAAAGATCTCAACATCAATGGATGTTAGATTTTTTGAGGATATTTTTCTTTTCCAACAAACACAATTAACTAAATCTCCACAAAAAATGTTTCAGAACCTCTTTCACAATATTTTTTTGAATATGATGATGATTCATTAAATGAAATTATAACTACTTCTAATAATAACGAAACTGATACATCAAACCAAAATCATATTCCTGTATTAGATAATCGAAGAAGTACTAGAACAAGACAAACACCTAATTAGTTTCATGACTATATTGTTAACCAATCAACAACCGGAAAAGAAAAACATTAAACAAATTTCACTCCACCTATATTTCCTTTTACATATTCTTCTCATGATTACGAATATAAATGTTTTCTATCCAATATTTCTAACTCTTCAGAGTGACGTAGTTTTGAAGAATTTAATCAGAATTCTAATTGGATAAAAGCTATGAAATCTGAACTTAATGCCTTAGAATTCAATCACACATAGGATATTACTAATTTGCCCAAAGGAAAAAAGACAATTGGTTGTGGGTGGATATACAAGGTTAAACATAAATCTGATGGTTCAATTGACAAATATAAAGCTCGATTAGTTGTAAAAGGCTATAGTCAAATTAATGGTGTTGATTATCATGACAATTTTGCACCAGTTGCAAAATGTGTAATTCTCAAAATTCTATTTGCTATAACCACTGCCAAACAGTGACACTTACATCAAATCGATATTGATAATGCTTTTCTAAATGGAAAACTTGATGATGAGATTTATATGTCATTACCTCCTGGTTATATTAATGATAAACCTAATCAAGTTTGCAAGTTGAACAAAAGTTGTTATGGTCTTAAACAGGCTTGAGACAATGGAATATTAAAATTAATCAAACCTTTTTAGAGATGGGTTTCTTGCAATCACCTCATGATCACTGTCTCTATATTAAAAGGGTAGAATATGAGGTTACTATTGCACTTTTATATGTTGATGATACTTTGATTGCAGGTAACAATCTGAATGAAATTTCTAATGTTAAAAGACAACTTAATTCTAAGTTCTCAATTAAAGATTTAGGTGATGCTAAATTCTTTTTGGGACTTGAGATTCACAGGAATAAAAATGGATTGTATGTCAATCAACGAAAATATGTTTTGGATATTATTGATGATGCTGGACTAATGAGAGCAAAACCTGAAAAAAAATCCCATGTCCAAAGGCATTAAACTTGAAATGCATGATGGTGATCACTCATTGGCTGAACCGGAAAAGTATAGACGACTTATTGGTAGATTAATCTATCTAAATTTGACTTGTCCTGATATTACTTTTGCGGTTCAACAGCTAAGTCAATTTATGCAAAAACCTTCCATGACACATTGGAAGGCAGCCTTGCAAATTGTAAGGTATCTAAAGGGTTGTCCTTCTCTTGGGATATACTACTCTACTAATAATGATTTAATTCTTGAGAGTTTTTTAGATTCAGATTGGGCTTCTTGTCCAGATTCAAGACGATCAGTCACATGATATTATATTAGATTGGGTAATGCAGCAGTTTCTTGGAAAACCAAGAAACAAACAACAGTATCACGATCATCTACAGAGGTCGAATATCGTAGTCTTATGACTACGGTATGTGAGATCCAATGAATATGCTATCTTCTAAATGACTTGGGAGTCAAAACAATATTTACAGTCAGACTTTGGTGTGACAATCAAGCGGCGATCCACATCTCCGAAAATCCGGTTTTTCATGAAAGAACGAAGCACATCGAAATCGATTGTCATGTTGTATGAGACAAATTTGAAGCTGGAATTATTTCGTTGAAGCATATTCCGTCCAAGTCTCAACTTGCTGATATTTTTACAAAAGCATTAGACACCCATCCATTTTCAGAATTAAGGAACAAACTTAGTCTTCAAGATGTCCATCTTGAAGAGGGGATGTAAAACAATATGTTAAGTTTGTTCTATTTATTAAGTTAGGTTATATTTTAATACATTGTGTTGTTCATATACATAAATGTAAACAAAACAATCATTTAAGTATTGCTTTGTAATTATTACATTTTAATATTAAAAGGCAAGGGGAGCTGATAATTCCCAATGTTGTTTCTCATTTTTCTCTCTGTAAACCCTAATTCAATATTCTCTCATCTTGTTGATTTACCATTTCCAAGGATTCTTTCATTGCATCACAAACAAAAGTCATGAGGAGTTCACAATATTTGGCTTTAACAATACTAGTTTTGCCATAATTTTCTTTCTGATTTTTCATTTAGAATATCATCCTCTTTTTTAACGTTATATTGTAGCTTCTAACCCATAAATTTTATGCGACATCCTTTTTTGCAATAATTGTAAAATTTTCAAGGTTTTCTTAACTTTAATCTATTTGTCTGATAACCTTTTGAACCCCTTTTTTGAGTTCTCCTTCTAGTAATAAGGCTCTCTAACGGACCATCATAATGACTAAAAAAATGTTTAATTTTTTTCTTAGACAATATTGCATCATAAATATCATTAGATGTGATAATATCACGACTAAATAAAATAATATCAAAAAACGTGATATAGAATGGAGACAACAAACACAAGAGAATCAAAATTAAATCTTCATCATCATATACTTGACTTATAAGGCCTCCAAATGAGCAATAACTTCTTTAAATGTCTATAAATGCTCTTGTAAAACGTATCTTCTAACATACAATAAAAATATAAATGTTCTTTCAAATTTAGTTTACTAGTAAGACTTTTTGTAATACATAAGTATTTTAGCATAACATAATAGCACTCATTTCTTTCATAATATCTTGTAGAATATTATTCGATGAATGAATATGTATATGAGACATAGTCTTGCGATCCTTCTTATTTTTCTTTTCTACTTTCCATGAACGAGGCATCTTATCAAATTCTAATAAAATTTCGTCCAAATCAATTTGAGAGAACATAACTCACATCTTTATTTATCATAAAGAAAATATAGTATTGTGATCCAATAATGAATTAATATCGTACTTCATACTCGACATTTCAGAAAACATATATAGTCTCAAATTAAAATTTTCAATGCTCTATTATCAATTATTAAAAAAATATATAGATTTGAGACTAATCAAGATAAAAATTATGTGAGTAATAAGAATGAAAACAATTAAATAATATAAAATTTACGCAAAACCCAAAACAGAAAAACAACGAGAAGAAGAATAAAATTTTCACTGTATCATTAAAAATATGGTATAACTTAGAAAGAAAAAATTATAATGACAAATATTATGTGTGATAAATCTGAACTAAAACATATATTTATAGATCACATATGTCTAATGAGTCCAACTATCAAACATTTAATGTTTTTTTATTACACCACGAGCCTAGCTTTGCCCCCAAAAATCATTTGGGTCACATAACTCAAATAATTTTTAATTTCAAAAAAGATAATAATTATTGAATCAATAATCAAAGACTACTTAAATAAACTGCAATTACTTTATAAGTTAATATCAACAAAATAGCATACTTAAATACATAATATAAGTGTTTAGCGAATAAACTAAATACTTTAGAGAAAATACATTCAACGTTATAAATTCAAATAAGTTGAATATTATCAAATGTATATTAGGCTTAGTTCGGTTTGAATTATTTAAATAATTCAAAATAATCTAACATCATTTTTATCACTTTTATTCATTACATTACTTAATTCATTAAGCAAAATACTAAAATATAGTATATTATAAATTATTATATATTAATAAATATTAAATTTTTTTACTAAAAAACTATATTTCCTCAAAATTATCACAAATCATTAATTTTTTTTCACTCTTAATTTTATAAATAACTCCAATTCGAACAAGGTTTAAGTATTAACATATAAACCAATCTATCCCCACATAAACTTTGAACTAAAAAATAATAAACAAAAAATGTGAAATGAAAAATGGTTTAGGGTTGCAACAAAACATGAAAAAAGTAGGGGAAAAAAATTATATATCCACTATTTTGTTGTGCTATATCTTTTGTTAAATAAAAATGGATCTTTTTTAAAAAAAAAATGGTGAATCAAACTATTGCAACGAAGGTATGAAAAGTAAAAAAAAAAATTGGACATGTTAATGTTTTTTTTAAATTCAACTATAATTAAACATTATTTTATCCACTCACATTAATCAAATCATCTAATTAATTAAACAAAATACTAAAATATTTATATTTAAAAAAATTATATACTCTTTAAATACTTTTACTCAAAAAAATTAATCAAAACCAATCTAACTACAAACAAGCTCTTAAATGTCAAATATTTATTTGAAACAGTATGTAACATTATAATTATTCCCCCAAAAAAAACTTGTATTAATGAATAAAGAAAAGTGTAATGCAATACTATACAAAAAAAAATAGAATTAAAATTAAAATGATCTAGCTAGCAAAGTACTTGAATTATTATATAATAATATATATATATATATATATATTTGTAAGTTATTAAGAAGCTAGGTAGATAGGGAGGGCACATAAATAAATATACATGATCAGGTTGATTGATATATGAGGGGACTGTATGTGTGTAAATTAATCATGACTACTGCATGCCCTATTGAAATGACTACTCGATCCATATATAAAAAAAATATTTGATCAGAGGTTGACGTATGTGCAGTAAATTAAACAACACTTTTAATAATCAATCCATCATTATACAATAATTATTAACACAATTATAATTAACACATTCTTCATTAGGAAATCTTCAATATTACGGCAAACACCATTTTTGCTACAAATTAAAGTTCATCCTTTGATATGACAGCACTTACTGAATTATATATATATATAAATAAATATACCCCACCATCGATCAGTTTGTTGACTGTACTTTGATATTGAATACTGTTTTGGGTCTATATGTATATATGTGATTATTATTATTGTTATTTTGATTTTATATATGGACATTAATCTGACATAAAATATCATTTTTTTTCTTTCATTTTGTTTTTGTAATTTTGGTATTGTTTTTCCAGACAATAAAGCCTGAAAGAATGGGATGAACCCTACATTAGAAAGGAAAAAGGGATGGAGGAAGAAGAAGATGAGAAGTAATGATAAGTTTAACAGTAATTAATTATTGACTCCATCATTCTAGCTTTAATTAAAGTTTGTTTGTATTAGAGCTTGTTTGATATGGGTTTTTTTGAGACTTTAATGGATTTTTAATAAATCTTATCAATATCACATTAATATTATTCTAATTATCTAATCACTCGTTTAATCAATGCTGACCTCCCTTCGTTATTATAAATAATTTGATGTTATAATAATTTAAAAATTAAAAACTCAAAAAAATTACTTTTTCGTCAAACAAAAATTTTGGGACAAAATCCTAAAACAAATACTAAAAAAAACAATATAGAACAAGCCCTTAGGGTTATTTAAAAGAATTATGAAAATTTGGCAAGGTTAATTTTGAAAATAATTAAAAAATATTAATATTTAATGAAAATTTAATTTTAAAATAAATTGATTGATTTAATTGAAAATAAAATTCTTATATTTAAATAATCTTTATCTAACTAGAAAAATAACCGTTATTTTAAATTAACTATCTACTAAGCTTTCTCTCAGATTGATATGAGTGGAAATGATGATATCTATAAAATTTCACAATACTTGAGCTTATAAGTTTAGAATTTGTTGGATTATCTCTCTAATTTAGAGTGAGAGAAAATAATAACAACGATGAGAACGATTATTTCTAGTAAAAAGATTTAAAAGATTACTAATATATATAAATAAAATAAAAATTAATAATTTAAAATAGAGAATATTTTAATATTTTAATTAATGAATTAAGTGATGTAATAAATTAAAAAGTGAGTAAAATGATGTTTGAAAAAAAAAAACTTAAATAAGTTATAATGGTGTAATAAGATAATAATAAGTGAATAGATTACTTTGAAGCTGAAAGGAAGACCCCAAGCAAAAAAAAAAGGAATTTGAATAAACTAGATAAAATTAAATATACTTAAACTTTAGTCAATTTAGTCAATAAATTGAGTAATTTGTAACAAATAAGAAAGATAAATTGAGAGTGACTACAAAAAATTAAACAAATTCAGCATTAGCAATTGAATAATTTAGTTACTATGAGAGGTAGAGCATAACACACCAATATTGATTAGGAGAGAACCCTAATTAATGATACATGAACTAATTTAATCACAAATATTGATATACAAATTCCATCTTCGTTTTCTCCATTTCATAACATTCGATGCATAGATCTTCCCTAACCCTAGGTCTTTTCCCTCCAAATATAGGTAGATCTAAAACAAATCATAATTATTCCTTCCATATATATATATATAGTAACCATAGCTAAAACTAATTAATCTATCCATTACTTTTTGGTGAAATTAATTAAACCCATAAAAAAACAACTTAATAGATAATCAAATAAAAGATCACAACAAAAGGGAAAGGATATGATCCATATCAAATTGTATACATGAATCAAGCTAGCTAGCATATGATGTTCTTAGATCATATAGTTCGATTGATCGATCACTTTAGCTTAATTTTAACAACGTTAAAAACAAATACACTAAACGCATAAGATAATATATAGAGAAGAATTAAGGTGCCATTAATAATATGTATACCACAAATATCGATAGATCAACCAGGGCCAGGCGGTGGCGGTTGAGGTAGAGATGGAGGTGGGCGTTTGCGTTTCTTCTTCTCATAGCTAATTCCTCTTGCCTTAGACTGAAGATCGCGAACTTCACGAAGGTATAAACGAACGGCTCGAGCTCCAAAAGGGTTAGTCTCCGGTTTACCACCGTTTTCTTCATAAGCAGCCCTTAGACGTCCGATTAAGGCATCAAGACTGCCCCACGCTTGACGTAGTGGACATGGGCAAGGGGCAGGAGGGTTTGGGTGCCCGTAGAAAGGGCACATCGGAGTATGAACCTTTGTTTTTCCAAACTGATCGAGGTATCTAAGGAACTCTAGAACATGGGCCCCACTACATCTGGATAGACAAAGCGGCGGCCGGTGGTTTCTTAGGTATTGACCGAACGTGTTCCAGTCTCTTCTCTTTTGATTCTCGTACCTACTTGATGAAGATGAAACCGATGATGATGATGACGTCGGTGGAGGGCTGCCTGAGTTGTTTCCTGCTGTTGCTGACATCATCGCGGCGGCGGCGGCAGTGGCGTTTGGGAAGGAATCCATGGTAGAGATTGAAAAAAAAGTATTCAACTTATAGGGATTTAAATGGATCTTAATTATTTGGGTTGTTGCTAGCTAGGGTTTGTTTCAACAAAGAGATGAACCTTTTTAAAGAAGAAGAAGATGATGATGAGACTGATGTGAGAGAAGTTAGAAGAGAAAGTGGACATGAAATTAACGTTATTTTCTGGAAATGTTAAGAAAGAGGGGATTGGGATATTTATTTTTCCTTAAACTGGGGGAACAGATCAGTCTAGTTTATCAATTCACATAGATTTTTTTTTTTTTTACAGATTCTACTTTTTATTTTCATTTGTTAATTAGGGGAGAAATTGGGTCAAATGTTAAAAAAACACTTTAAATAAATTTAACATTAAGTTTATAAACACACCCACAAACTAATTGTTAACCCTAGTTATTTATTTTACTCATTTTAACTATTTTATAATATGTTAATCTCTCGGATAACTCAATTAGAAAGTGTTGTCTCGATTAAGAACGTTTTCTAAAATGTAGAAAAATATTAAAAAAAAAGTTTGAGAGTTTACTTTTTCTTATTAACTATAGTTAAATGTTATGTTAATACATATTGGTGCTTAATGTTCAAAACTTATTAGTTCACTTTTCTTTTTATCCTCGGGGTCTGCTATAATTATGATGCGAATAAGTTATATAGTAATTTGAGCGAATAAATTAGTCAAATAAACTAAAATAAGGCTTATAGAATTTTTTTTCTATTCTTTCTTTGTAACATTATAATATTAACATATATATATATATATAAGATGGAACAAATAAACCAATTATTACCCAACTTAAATGGATTGATTAACAAATAATCTCAGGTGAATTGAATCAAACTAACCACGCACTACACTGGTATTCTTTTAGATATTTTATTTATCAAATTTATTTATTAATTGGTTTTGAATAGTATATAAAATTATAGGGTTGAAGAAAAAAGGGATTTTTTTTAACTCATTTGTAATTAATGAAGTAGATAGAGAAATAGAACTTGAGTTCTTGGGGTTAGGTCTATGGTAAAAAGGGGAAAGAACCAGACAGCAGGTAAAGATAGACAGTAAAACATGTAGTACCTTACCCTCACTAGCTATTATTATTATTTACAGTATATAATAAATAGTTCAAAAATCTATCAATTAATTAAATTATCATCTTATCAAAAACATTAAAATTATTAATCAAGATAACAAAATTAAAGGATATTTAATGTGATCTCAAACAATATTTTTTTTAAAGGACAAATAATTTTCTGATTAATATAATAAATTAAAAATAACACACAGTAGAGTCTCACATGTTGAGTGAGTCAGTGACATTCCTCATCCTTGTCCAAATATTAAAGGATATGATAAAATTCAATACGTGCACGGGTTCATTCAATATTTTTATTTATTTACATAAATATTACTTTTTAATAGAAAACACTCACTCTTTCTTAGTAAAAAAATATTCAATCTTTTGCCAATTTTTTTTTATTAATCCACAATAACGCAAGAATAACGGTTATTATGACCAAAAATTTAAAGAGAAATGATTGGTAAAAGAAATTTGGGAGGGAGAATGGGGAGAGAATGTCAATGTGGTGTAATCTGATTGATCGAAAAAATATTAAAATTTCTCTCTCTTCTCTTTTTTCTCACCCTTTATTATTTTTTCAACAAGTGATATAGTGACACATCATTCCCTCCAGCATTCCTTCTCCTAAGTTTCCTCCATCTATCACTCCTCAAACTTAAAAGATATATTAGACCTTAGAATCATTGTAAAGAAGCTAACCCGAGTCATGTTAGATATAAGGGATTCTCTTTGTGCCTTAGTCCATCTTAACTCTTTAGTCTCACTCCACTATAGAGATTGTGTGTGTCTTCATATTTTAGTTTTTTTTTTCCAACTAACAACTAAAATTAAATAACTTTTTAAGTCTATCTTAAACAATAGTAGAGATGTAATGCGGTTATGTTCATTATTCAGTAGGAGACAAATCTTACTCGGTTTTTGGAACGTTTCCACGTTGGAGGACGTTCCATCCATTACGAGTGTCATCTCTTGTATCACCACATCATATACGAGATTAGATACCCTCAAACTCCCTAATCATGCACACGAGGTGACTCGACAATCGACCTTGTTTCCTGCAAACGCGATTGCTCATGACCAAAGTAATTGGAATCTTCTAAACAAAGAAAGTGTCTTGGAAGGCAATTGTGATTTGTGATAATTTATTAAAATAAACTTAATGATATTAATTTAATAGTTTGGTTGATGTTTTAAATGTTGTAATTATATAAGTAGTCATGATTGATTGAATAATAGATTATTTAAAATCATTCACATCATCAACACTTAAATGCTCTTTTGAGAAGAAAAAAAAATTATGTATGAAACAATTATAGCATACATACATATGAAATATATATATATATATATATACATACATATGAAATATATATATAAGTCAATTATAGAAATATGATAAGAAAATGTCACTCTCTCCAATTTACCTCTAATGAACTTTAAATAGTTACAAAATTATTCAGATAAATTCTAAGGTCATTCTAATTGTGAAAGATATATGAAAACAAAAATTTGAATTTGATTCTTAATAACAACATTTTAAGTTGAGGAGGGCAAAATCATAATTTATTTTCTTTCGATACAATTTTTAATAAAATATAAGTTGTTAGAAAACAAAAACAAATAAATTATTGGTTAAAGGGAAACTTCCAAACCTAGCATGGGGAAAAATAAATTAATAATGTCTCTATTTGATAAGGACATGGTTGTACGGCTAGATATTTTCCATACTAGGGTTTCGTAATTTCATTTTGTATCCATGAAAATTGCATTGTTTGGTATGTGATCATTTCTTGTATTTATTTGATGCATGCTACAATATCTGCCTAACCCTAACCCTAAGCCTATAAACTATTAAAAGCCTAAAGCTTAATATAACTTAATAATTATTTTCTCAAAGTATATATAGTATTTTTTAGATGAATATTCCCATATAGGTAGGTCTCTATTAAATATTATATATATCCTCTCATCTTCTCCAAATCGAGAATATTTGTCTATTTAAGACCTCATTCGGTTTGAGTTATTGAAATTGTATTTTTTTTTTTAAAAAAAACATTTTTTTATAATATAAACAATTAAAAATAGTAAGTTTATTATAATTTAATTATACATGTACAAGTGTTGATATGGCCGAGTTGGTCTAAGGCGCCAGATTAAGGTTCTGGTCCGAAAGGGCGTGGGTTCAAATCCCACTGTAAACATACAATTTTTTTAAAAAAATTATTTTTTTATTGTGGCTAAATTCAATTTAAAATCCTCTTAGTTTTATAAAATAAATTTAATTCAACTTGTTCAAATATTTATTTTTCTTTTTAAATGAAAATAAAATTGCATTCTTCTAATAAATTTAACTCTGCATATTCACATAATTGATACATTTTGTTATTTTTGATAAATAGTTATGTTCTAGATATAGCTGCAAATCTAATTATAATATATTTTATTTAGAATATTGGAATAATTAATAATATGTTCGAAGTTGCTGCCCAAATAACATCAATAAGCTCCCCATTGGAACTTGAAGTAATATTGAAGTAAATAACTGGTCAATACCTTCGAGCCAACAAATAATTGTACACAGGAGTTGTTTGATATGATTTAAATTAATGTTTTTTTAATTTAAATCTATATATATATTAAGAATGATTTATTTTTTTCATTTAAGGAATCAATGCTTTCTTGAAAATATCCCAAATTAATCTGTCCAATCGATAGTCTAATATTGGCTTATGGAATAATATCTGATACATTGCATTTGGTCTCTAAAAATTAATAATATCACTTTAAGTCACCTCATGTAGCTTGTTTCATCTTGTGTTTGCTTTAGTTTCTTATGGATTTTTTTATAAAAGTATATTTGATATTTCCAATAATATTGGTTCTTAATAGATTAAATGTTAAGAATTTAATTTTAACTTAAAAAGTTGTAAGTTTGAATGAGAGATTATGACTATAAGGTCATAAAAATTTTCAAAAAAAATTATTATTTGAGATTTTTGTAACATAATCATTAAAGTTTCTTTCTAAAAGTTCATAAATAACCTAAAAATCCCAATATCACTATCTTGAATCTTCTATTGTAAAAAAATGTTGGAGGCATTTTTTTTTCTTCTTTTTCTTATCTACCTAGTATATTTTCAATAGTTTTATTCAAAAATTGTAAAAAGTTGGTGGTCTCTTTCCGGAGGATCGTGATTCTCTCCATCGATGACGACCTCAACTCTAAATGTTTATTGCTTTCTGATTCGTCATTGGATTGGATTGGATTATGTTCTGTCATCTAAATTTTATTATAGCGGGTTTTTTGATTGACTTGTTTATCAATGATATATAGTGAAGAATTTTATTTTGGTTGCACATTTTATTTTGAGCTATTGTTCGAGCATAGGTGTCCTCGATATTTGGGGTTTCAATCTTTGGTTTTGTTTTGAATGTAGTTTTTCTTTTGTTGTGATAGTTTCTTGAATTTTATGTCTTGTTTATGATCATGTTTTATATTTGCCTCAAGTGACCGACTTTGCTTAATATGTTAAAAAAGCTCAGGATTCAATAAATGTAGAACTCCAACATATTTTAAACACAATCTTAAATGCATCATACTTTCAACATTAATGTTGTAATCACCAACATTAATAGCAGACATTTGTACTAATGTTTAGGCAGGTTGTATATTTCAAAATTAATCACATTCTTCAAAATTAAACATAGAACTAATAGTTAAATTACATCTAGGTTTTATTTTATCTTTCCCTAAGAAAATATATTACTAATATACTTAGATTTCTCAAGATACAATAGATTTTTCATTGACCTAGCACAATAATCACTACAAAGAACGCGAGTCAAAAGAAACAATCGAGAATCGTGCATGGTTAATAACTTGATATCTTTTATTTATATTTAAATTCATATTCACAACATTTCGTGATAGAATAAGTTTTCCTTTTTTTTCATCTCGGTGTTATAATGAAGTTTATTTGAATACACTGAATAATGTAATTGATATGGAATCACATTGAAAAATAGTAGTCTTTATTTTGTTTGAATTTATAAGGTTAACACCACTTTACCGTTATGATCCCAAATTGTGACTTAGATTTATTAGGCATAACTCTTATTGTTTGGATTATGTTATACAAGTTTTTGTAAAAACAAGAAAAAAAATGCATGTGTCGTATACCTTAAATGCCGAGTTCTCTTTTGTTTTCAGACGACGTTGAGTTAAGTTGAATTTGAACATAAAAACGTTATTAAATGTATGAATATATAAGGTATGTTTCATACTATTATCTCATATGAATCCTATTTTATTTTCAAACCCAGATCTAGTGTAATATTTTACTAACTAAAAATACTTATTAAGGACTCTTTGTTCTTTGATTTTTTTGGTATATGTGGGGGCTCATTGAATTGCCATAATTCAAGGAAATGTTTGATATATAACCAAGTATTTTGACAAAAGATAAAACTAATCCTGAATTTGGTCCTACAATAAGGCAATAATTATGAAACACTAGACCCTTGATTTGAAAGCTGAAAAAGAATTTTACTTACAGGGTAGAATTAAATTAATTATTTGATCACCACAAAACCAAATCCCATTTACTGTTTGAATGCCCTACAAAAGTCCAATCCAGAATTGAATGGTTTGAATTTTGATTAGAGTAATGGCTTTTTGGCATATTGTTTCTGGTTCTGAGACAATTATGAAAGCTGTTTTTTCGCTGGCTGTCGTGAACCTAACCTACATCAACATGCTATGTTATATGCGACGAAAACGTATCGATCAGTTTCATCTTAACAAGTACTTGATTATCTTTCGATATGCCCCAAATGTGGAACAGTTAGATGAAACAAGTTCTTGATCCATTTGGCTTCAACCAAATGAATGCATCTTTGATAATAGACTCATGGAAAGAAGATAGCAGATATGATGAATTCAGGACTGAGGAACCACTGTGAATGACAGCCAAAATTGAATAATTAGGATTATTTTGGTTTTTTATTTTTTTTAATAGTTAGGGTTTTAAATAATTGAATGTCTTGGATGGTAGAAAAGAAATAAAATGTGTTAAGAAGATTTTTTATAAAAAAAAAAAAGATCAAATAATCTAGAAAGGGCCACTAATAATGGAAAAAAAAGAAGAGGAAAGCTAGCTTGTTTGATTGGTGTAGTTTTAATTTGATGAAAAATGAATTGTTTGAGAAAAATAACTAAATAATCTTTGTATATAATATTTTATAGTGTCATAAAAAATAATATAAAGATATTATAAAAGTGAATAATGATGTGGGTTTGATTTGATAAAATGTTATAATTACAAAGAAAAATCCATAACTTAAATCTTAAACTTTATGAAATAATTTATTTTTACACAAAAAATTAAGATTTGTAAAAGTGATAATAACAAAATATTAAATTTCAAACAACTAAATATTATTTTATAAAAAATAGAATTAAAAAAAATACATCAAACAAGCTCTTGGATTAAATCCAAATAATCTTACATCAAACAAGCAACTAATGATCTGTAAAATGATTCTACTTCTTACCTTGACATGTTATCCAAAACAAGTAATTAATAACAATAACAAAAACAAACATGCTTCATGTGCGTTGTTTTAAGACTGTCTCAGATTCAGTTGTGTCGAATCCCCTTTGATCCAGTTCATGAACCACACCCAACAAACATACCAAACCCTAGCAGGTACGAAATTCGGTTTAACGCAGAGAGATGGAAAGTATCTGAGATCCACAATAGATTCATGGATTTTTAAAATCAAACAAAATTCTGAATAAGAAAACCAACTTCCTCAATTCGATAAGTAACTGTTTCTGGCATGCGGGGAATATAGAGTCGAGACTAACCAGCCTATTGGACGAAAACAAGATACACTACTAAGTGGATACATAATAAGCAATAATGTTTTAAGATATTAGTCCAAAACCTCATTCAGCAACTCCACAAGTTGTTGTTTCTTGAGCTTTGAGAAACCTTTCAAGCCATGAGATTTCGCAAGTGTTCTAAGATCTGCTACCTTTAGTTCGTTCAGATCCCTCTGTTGAGGTAGAAGATTCTGCTCTCCTTCTTCAAGATCTTCAAGATCTTCATCATCTTCGTCGTCGTCAGAGGAATCATCATCCTTTGACAGATTATCAAACAAATCCCTACCAGAAAATATCATCTCAGGCTCGGGCACTGGAGCGATCTTCTCTTTTATGAAATCCAGACTAGTGTGAGGAAGAGAATTTGGCTGGATGTTGGTTTGTCGAATAACAGGAGATTTACGCTTAAAACTTGATCTTGGCCTAGTAGTAAACGCAGGCTCCTGTGTCTTAGGCTCGTCTTTCACACTATTAGTTGAAACAAAGAAACCAGTCCTACTTGATTCATTGACAAAACTGTTTTCTTCAGGTTGGTCCAAGCTGATGTCTTTGTTGTTACTATTTCTGCTACTACTACTTTTCCCTTGTTGAGTAGTGGTGGTGTGCTTTCTCAAGAGATGAAGGAGAGAATCAACAGTTTCGTTCTCTTTTACATGTCCTTGTGATTCAGTTTTCTTCTCTTCCTTGTTGGCAGCTCTCTCCCGAAGCTGAGCCTGAACTTTCCTAAATAATTCAACAATTTCTCTTTCTCTAGGTCCAGGAGATGAAGTTGCGTGAAAGTTAGGACTGGTGGATATCGAAAGGAGAGGGCCATTTTTTGAAGGCATCAGATCAGATTCATCTAAGATCTCGGAACCATCTCTTTCTTTATTTTGCTTGTTTCTGCTTCTCGAGTAGCCATGCTTATTTTGTCTTGAGAAATCAGGATTCCTTCTGTAACCACTTTGACCCGCATTACACACAACAGACAAGTTTTTGTTGTACTTTGAAGGGACAATGCTCAATCGTGAAAAAGATCGAGAGAAGCTGTGCACAGAGCATTGAAGAAAACTGGATCCTTGTCTGGAAACACCATAGCAATGAAGAAATGTACTATCTATTTGTGCAAAACCTGTAACAATTTTCAAGAAAATTGAATGTTTAGCACTGTGAATCAATCATAGTTCAGTAGTTCATCGAGAAACATTAATTTTTTTTTTTTTTAAAATGCTGGTTCTGCAACTTCTTCGGAGTGAGACTAATCCCCGCGGGTTAAGCACGTAGCCAGAAAATCTACTCAACCAATTTAACAAGAAACATTATTTGTCCCGAAGAAAAAGACCAATTGCAGTTAATGGATCCTATTGACTGCTTAACCCATTGCATATCTATTTCTCTATGGCTTCCTGTAATAGATTTTGTACAATTAGGATAACCCTTTCTGCCTTATGCATACTGTTCCCCATAGAGGCATTTTATCAAACAGTAAGTGTGCAAGTAATACAACAAACCAGAATTGATTCAAACATCAATCCGACGAAAGGGGGGCATGTTAATAATAGGAAAGATACTTGATTTAGAGCAGTAGATAAGAATTAAAGCATCGAGAGTGAAGGAACTAAGAAGGCGGAAGGCCATGGATGAAGCTCATACAGAATGGAAAAGAGTTACCTGAGACTTTATTGACGACGAAATGATGGTTCAATCCAGACATGGCCTGAGAGATTTGCAGGAAGGAAGGCGAGAAGAATAGCAAAGAGAAGAAGCTCAGTGACGAATTCGTATTTTATGGGGTTCCAATTTCAATACAATCCATACGTTCTATTAAAACCCCTTAAACCTAGGGTTTCATCTTTTATAACATTTTCAATTGTTTTCTTATAATTTTTTTTTTATTTTAAATATTGACAAAACTTTGTAATAATAAAGTTTGCAACCACCATTTTCCTATACAAATTATTATTTTTTATTTTAAATATGGAAGAAAACAACTTTAAATTATTTAATTATTGTAAAATTAATTTAACACTATAAATATATTTTTAAATAATTTAATAAAATAATTTTAAATTAATACAAGAAACTGTCTTTAAATGTCCTTTTAAATTGTCAATTTATTTAAAAAAAATATATTTGATCTATTTAAATGTCAATTTGTAAACAAATTATAATTATAGTATTTTCAATTTAACTATTTGAATAAGTCAATTACTAGTATTTTTATTTTATTATAAACACGAACAAATTTCTCTCTAAATAATAAACTCTATAAAAGTTGAAATGTCAATTTTTCATAACTTCAATAATTTTTTAAACATCGAAGAGTGTTTCATTTTCTTTTATCACTCAAATTTGAGTTGGTGTTATATTTTGTTTGATCTGGTATCCTGTTTAGTCGGATCGATTTTTTTATCTCAATTTTTTATAATTCGAATAATATTCACAATCATTGGTGGGTCGGTTGCTACTCCTACTCATACCCTCTGATTATCATTTCTCGAGTTCGCGTTTGTCCTATTCTTAACAATAAAGAGACAAAATAATCAGATATGAAGTTTTTTTTAACTTTTTTAATAAATATTATATTTAATTTGATATTTTATATAGATGATCCCTTACATGTATCATCTCATTATTTAAATAGATTTTTCACTATTTCGATCGTATATGTAAATGGTCATTTTCACTTAGCACGATCATTTTTTTTCCTTACTAACCCTCAGTTAACGAATAATTTAATTGTCGCTTAGAATATTTAGTAGAGATTCTTCTAACATCTTTTAATTGGTTTGTTTGACTTGTTCTACTTCAACCCTTATCTTTCAAGAAATCAAATGACTTCATTTTTAGAAAAACCCTTAATAAATTGCATAATCTTTGAATATTTTACATTGAGAGTTTTATTTTATTTTTTTAAAATTATTTATATTTAATTTGATATCTATATCATAGTTTATTTTGTTCTTGCAAATGTTATCTTATACTATTATTTAGTAACTAATTTTTATATAACTCTTATTTCAATTTATATATTAATTTTTTTAGTCTAAATACAAATATTTTTTAAGTTTTAATTTTACTAACAAAATATTATTTAACTACTAACAATATTAAAAAAATAAATTAATTTGATGACATAATTAAACAATTTCCCTTCATTATATATTCTTAAATTGTTTCTCATAAAAAAAACCTAATATTATCCATTGTATCAATGTATACACACGTGTCACGTTCAACACAAAAAATCGGGTCTCAAACCGACAATATACTACTGAAACAAACAACAGATTGTTGCCATTGAAGAAAGTTACAGCTTCTCGAATCTGAATCGCAAGCAGAAATGGAGAAATTCAAGTTAGCCTCATCCTCATTAGGCGATCGATTGAAGACCGGAAGTGCTCAGATGGGTCGAATCGTAAGCGCCAAAATGAAGGAGATTCTCCAAGCTCCGACGCCGGAATCAAAGATGGTCGACGACGCCACCTCCGAGCATCTAGAAGAACCCAACTGGGGATTGAATCTTCGAATCTGTTCGATGATTAGCAGCGAAGAGATTAACGGAAACGAAGTTGTCAAAGCGATCAAACGTAAACTCGCCGGAAAAGTCGCCGTCAGCCAGATGCTTAGCCTTGAGTTACTAGAACTTTGTAGTTCAAATTGCGAGAAGGTATTCTCTGAGGTTGCATCAGAGAAGATTCTTGATGAAATGGTGAGAATGATTGAAGATCCGAAGACAGATCAAGGAAATAAGATCAAGGCTTTAGGGTTAATTGAAGCATGGGGAGATTCTCAAGATCTGAAATATTTGCCTGTCTTTCATCAAACTCTTAAAGTGAGATAGATCTATTTGTTTCTGTTTTCTGTTCTTATATATATATATGCTAATTGCCCATATCCTTGAACAGAATTTGAAGATCAAAGAGATGAACAATGAATCATCAATTGACGAAACCGCTCACCCATTTCATTCACTAGAGTCTTATATGTTTCAAGAACCGATATCTCCACCTGAGAGATATCCATATCCTTCACAACCTGAACTGGGTTTGAATGATTCAGACCAATCTTCGGAGGAAAAGAAAGAAGCTCTTGAAATTGCTCGAAACAGTCATGATATACTCTCTAGTATTGTAAATTCTCCAACAGGGGCAGAAACAATCAAGGTTGTGTTATAAAAGAAGTTGTTATTGAAGGCAGGGAAGAATTTTTGAATGTTTTGATAGGTTTAATTATTGTTGTTGTTGTTGTTGTTGTTCTTAAACAGGATGATCTAACAGTGAAGATGGTAGAAAAATGCAAGCATTCACTTTCATATGTTCAGATGATTGCAGAAAGCACCATTGATGATGAGGCGATTATGTTTGAGGCTTTGAATCTTCATGACCAGCTGGGAGAAATCATCTCAAAGTATGAAGCAATGGATTCAATTGAAGTTTCGGATTCAGAAAGAAGTATACTGCCTGAAAGCTCTAATGCTGGTAAAGCAATCGAAATGAATGAATGAATGAATCCAAGAGAAGTTTCTTATCACCCTGTTGATGTATATAGTTTACATGATCTTAATAGTGCTCTTATTAGCAGGTTCAGACTTTTGAGTTTTGAGATTGAGAGAGACTTGTCTTCTTCTCTTTCGCATAAAAGTAGCAACAACCATAGTTCTTGGTTGGTTTTCTTCATAGTTTCATGTTTTTTTTTTTTTTATCGGTGTTGGATGTCAGTTCCAATTTGCGAAAATAAACTGTTTGTTTCTGAAATTTCCTTGTGAAGAATGATCTTTTCCAAACTCCAAAACTATCTAGAAATGACTCATTTTGCTATCCCATTGAACACATTTTTTAACCCACTTTTTGTTGATAGCAAAATTGTTTATGTTGAACATTTTGTTTGGATTGCATTAGTTACCTTTAACAAGAGAATTAGTTACTATAAACACAGTGTGGTCAATACAACTTAATATAAAAACTGTCTTAATAAAAATAGATGAAAAACAAACTGTCTTTATAAAAAGAGATGAAAAATAAAAAATAGATAAAATAAATAAATTATTTACATTTTTAGTTGGTTTAATTATTAAAATATTTTTTATATTTAAAATTTGATATAAATTAAAGCAATTGTACAATTTTAGTAGGTGGGAATGATAAGGAGGAGAGAAAACCTGTAAGTTGACATTGTAAGGAGTATATAAGTTTCTCTTTTTTTTATTAATTATTTATTTCTCTTTTCTTTGGTTTATTATTTTTTACTATTTTATATATAAATATATTTTATATTATTTAATTAATTTATATATTTTAAAAATAAATAATAATAAGGAGAATAAATCAAATTAATTAATTTATAATTATAAAATATAATAATATATTATATTGATAAATATACAAAATTTTAAAGTTAATTTTAAATGCACAAAAAATAATATATGATTTATTATGTTTTAGGAATTATTATTTATTATTAAATTAAATTATTTTTACTTTAAATTATATTTTGTTTTTAATTAATCTAAAACTTTTATATGAAATTTGTTGCTGTAATGAATTAATATGAAAAACTAATATATATATATAGAGAGATAAAGAGAGACAGAGAAGGGTTGTGCGGTGATTAAGAACAACTTATTATTATATTATGTATGCATTTTACATTATTTTTTCATAATAAACCCAAATTTATATAAAAGATATAAGAAATAAAATATAATTTATAATAAACCTAATATAATTTAGTAATAAATAATTTATAAAATATATTAAATAAAAAAATTTATTAGTATCTTTGAACTATACTTTTTACAATTTATAATTTAATATTATATATTTTGTAACTAAAAATTAATTAATTAAATTTATTCTTTCTATTATTATTTTTAAAAAAAAAATATAAATAATATAAAATATAATAATATATATTTTAAAATTATTGAGAATTTAACTTTTGTTTATTTATTTTCAAATTAACTTAGTTTACTGTTTAAAATCAATTTTTTTTAAATTTATTATATGTAAATTTATTAATATATATATTTAAATTATTATTTTTTTTATAAATTTAATATATTTAAATTATTATTTGTATAAATTAAATTATTTATATTTTGATATATATATTTTAAAATCAATATTTTAATAAATTTAATAAATTTAATTATTTATATATTAATATATATTTTAAATTATTATTATTTTATAAATTTGATTTTTATATTTTACTAAATATATATATATATATATATATATATATATATATACATTTCATTATTACTTATATAATGTAATAAATATTCATTTTAGCATTCTCATACCTAATAAATACTAATAAATTTAAAATATCTTAACCATAACAATATAATAATTAATCGTTTATAAAATCTATTACAATCATTCTTAACTAAACTAGCATGTATCCTGTGCATTTGCACGAGTAATAATATAAAAAATCGTGAAAAAAATATTACGGTAAAATTTTTATGGGCAGGTCAACCCACAATCCGACTCAAGTATCCATTTACTCTCACATATATCCAAATTAACCACAACTCTCGACCCGGCAATCCGGACACTTTAAAAATTAAGCATCATTATATATATATAGATTAGTTGGTTAAAAAGTTGAACTTATATTGTTAAAATGTCACGCGTTTATCAAATTTTGGGTTGAATTTAAAATTTAAAGTGTTATTAGCCTAGTTGGTTAAAAGGTTGTACTTGTTTTGTTAGGTTGCAAGTTCAAACCATACCTATAGCATTTTTAATTTTATTTTTAACCGTTTTAAGTTTATGGGCGGGTCAACTCACAATCCGACCCGAGTATCCATTTACTCTCACATATATCCAAATAACCACAGCTCTCGACCTGACAATCCGGACACTTTAAAAATTAAGCATCATTATTTATATATATATATATATATAATGATGCTTAATTATTTTGTTTCAGAGTGAACATCACGCGCTCACCTAAATGAATGAGTAGAAATATAAGATTTCGGGCTTTAAGAGAAAGAAACGGTAGAAATATAGGATCTTGCTCCCACCTTTTAACCTAGCCATTAACATATTCTCTCCGCGACCTTTCAAATCCATTACTGTTTACAAAAAGAGATCGAGCAAGCTCGGTCATGACAAATGCTGAAGTAATCTCTGTTCTATTACAACCAGGTGAGTTCTGATCATTTCCTCAACTTCTGTTTCTTCAATGAAGTTTATAATGTTTTGCATTTTCTTTTGACCCATGGATGAGCCGGAGATGATGATCTTGGTGATCGATTGTTAAACGATATCCCTGAACACCGCCTGTTTTACCTGACGATTGCGACTCTTCATCATCGGTCATCGATGAAAGGGAAAGGAACGTCACTGCGATGTGGCTTCTTCGTCGGTCATCGATGAAATGGAAAGGACGTCTGCGATGTGGCTTCTTCGTCGGTCACTGATTTTCCTTTCGATCTGATCGATTGTTAAACGATATCCCCGAACACTGCCTGTTTTACCTGACGATTACGACTCTTCATCATCGGTCATCGATGAAAGGGAAAGGAACGTCTCTACGATGTGGCTTCTTCGTCGGTCATCTATTTGTGTATATGAAATTTGTGTTTTTATTATTTTACCATTTTGTTGCAGTTATACGGTCGTTGGAAGGTCCTTCTTTCCCCCCAGCCTTGGTCCCCAAGGGACACTCCAAGACGGTCTAGAGTATTAGCTAGGGTTCTACCAAAGCCTTCGTCCTACTCAGATGGGGCTATCGCTTAATATCGGTTTGTAGTCTATCTACATGTCTTCAATTCTTTTTACATCTATAAGTTGTGCAGCAATTCTAGGTTAATTCAACATATAATTTTGATTTTGTAGATATGTCTGCAAGAGCATTTTTTTATCCCATTCCAGTGACAGATTTTATTCAAAAAAATTTCCATATTAGAGATCTACTTAGGCCTTTATCTGACCAAGACCGCATCAAGGTAATTTACAGCTTTCTTCTACATTTGATAAGAAAATGTATGATTAGGTGTCAAACTGACCTGAACCGAAGATGATCTAACTTGATGTTTATTTCCAGGTTAAGAAGGCCTTGTGAGGTATTAATGTGCAACTGACACACCTTGAGAATGTAAGGCGAAGAAAAATAACTAATATAACTCAACAACCCATTAGCCAATTGATGTAAGCTATTTTTTCACGCTTTAAAGGATGTCCAGTATCATTTTAATTTTGAATCTTTTTTCTTTCTTACTCTTCCAAATTCACGCTTCAAAGGGTGTAATTGGAAATGCATTTAGCTGTTATGATAAGACATGGTATTGAATTTTGATATTTAGTACCAAATTCATTTATAAATCTACATGAATCTGCAGATTCTTGATCTCTATATCATGGATGTGGCTTCTTCGTCAGGTAAAACACTTGTATCTTTGATCTTCATCTGCTTCTTTTCCTTTTTTTCCTTTTTTTCTCTCTATGAAAAATAGAGAACAAAAGAATGGTTCTTTAATCGATCGATCATTATTCCATTATTATTGACATTCAACATTCTTCTTCTTCTCCCCCAGAGGTTTTCCTGTTTCCTGGCATCAGCTTTCGAACAGATAATGAGCCTTTCAAAGTGTTCCTCCATCAATGAATGTAATTCCCACAATTCCTATGTTAATCTGAATTTTGGTATTGACACTGAAAATGTAATGAATGAAGGCTGAAATGAAAAAATTCACCAAGAAGATAGTGGATATGATGAAAGATGAAGAGCTCTATGAGTCACAGGGGGGCCTTATAATTCTATCGTAGGTTCATCCTTTGAGATAAAAATTAATTATAAATTCCTTTCAATTGGGATCTAGGCATTGTAGCTGATTTGAAAAGAGTCTAATGACAGATAGAAAATGAATACGGTCCCATGGAGTATGAAATTGGGGCACGAAATGGGCAGCAGAGATGGCGGTGGGGCTAGAGACTGGCGTGCCTTGGGTAATGTGCAAGCAAGATGATGCACCTGATCCTGTTTTTTTTTTTTTTGAGAACGCTGGGTTCCGCTGCTCCTATGGAGTGCGACTAATCCTCGCGGGTTAAGTACATAGCCCGCAAACATACTTAACCAATTAACCAGGCGCAGAACTTGCCGCCTGACGGGCTCGAACCCAGGACCTCATGAAGGCCTGGGGGATATCCACCTCTTGTTGCCACTAGGCTAGAAGAGGGGATGCACCTGATCCTGTTGTAAGTTTCTTGTCTTAAATGCTCTTATTTTTCCTCCCTGTTGAATTTGTCTTTGTCTAATAATGTGCAGATTAACACTTGCAATGGATTTTATTGTGACTATTTCTCACCAAATAAAGCTTATAAACCCAAGATATGGACCGAAGCTTGGACTGGCTGTAATGTGCAAGCAAGATGATGCACCTGATCCTGTTGTAAGTTTCTTGTCTTAAATGCTCTTATTTTTCCTCCCTGTTGAATCTGTCTTTGTCTAATAATGTGCAGATTAACACTTGCAATGGATTTTATTGTGACTATTTCTCACCAAATAAAGCTTATAAATCCAAGATATGGACCGAAGCTTGGACTGGCTGGTAATTAATTAGGGACTTTGCAGAGTTCTTCTCTTAAGATTTTTTGGTTTTTCATTTATGATTTTTTATTAACTATTTGCGAATTCATTCGCAGGTTCACCGAATTTGGAGGTGCGGTCCCATACAGACCTGCAGAAGATTTGGCATTCTCGGTGGCAAGATTTATCCTTTCATTAACTATTACATGGTAATTTTTTACTAAATTACCAGAAATTGTGTTGTTGTTTCTGTATATGAGTTAGGAGATTTGAGGACATTGTATAATAAATACTTATAGTAATTGAAATTCAGAAATTGAAAGTTAGCTGAATTATGTTTGGAGAAAGTGATACCTTCTTTTCATAAATGATATTTTCAGACAATGAATCATAAGTTATTTCGATTTTTTAAGGATGACAAATTCGTTTATTTCGCGCTTTCAGATGAGTCTCTTGGTAATTGATGTGTTTATAAATTTCTAGAAACTGTTATTGATTAATTCATAAAAAGCCATCAATAGTAGTTGTAGAAGAAACATGACAAATGTTAATGTTCTAGCTTTACAAGAACAATTTCTGTGTATTATTCATAGGTTGATTGTTTTTCCTAAACATGGTCATGTTTGGGACCATTCTTTCCGAACATGATCATGTTTGGGACATTTATTCCTCAACATGACAATATTCGGGAACATTTCTTCTTTCGTTAAAATTTTATGATAGTTTTCATTACTAATATCATTTTTCTTTTTTGGCTTTATTTGTTAATATCCTATTTATTTTTTTAGAGTATATAAAAGGAACCGTCGTCGGCTCTCGACAATAGATTTGTCATTGCTGACCAATACTGCTATAGCTCTCTCTCTACTCCTTCAGCTCTAGCTCCCATCGCACCCTTCGCTCTCTCACCTCACCCTCCGTTCCCTCATCTCTAGATCACTCACCTCTTCCCTCCCCAAGAAAATCTGAACACAACATTTTCTTGACTAAAACCTCGTCAAATGGTCTTTTTCAATCTAATAAAACAATTGACAAAAGAACAAAAAGAGACCGTGAAGGTCATAGGCTTTAGAGAGCTTCTTACACTTGACTTTTCAAAATGTTCGGGGGCTCACTCTTTTGACATCTCATCAGGTCATTCAATTGTGATAATTGTACAATCAGCCTACGGAATGACGAGAAAGTCAAAATTGAGGAAGATGATGTTCAGTGCATACTAAGCATCTTTAGAGGGGAAATTAAAATTGTTGAGTTTATTGGAAACGACACAGAGTCCCTCAAATATGATGAATAGTTGAGGGACTGGAGGAGAAAATGGGGAATGAAACAAAATAGTTTCGGTCTTAGACAACTGTAATGCTAAAGATGATTCTAAACAATAGAGCAACTAACAATAATTTTAAGATAGACTTTGTAGTCTATGTTGTCAACAAATTTCTCTTTACCTCACAGAATCAATAGTGTAGGTATACACTTACATTCTCAAAACTTATATTCCAAAACATCATTAAATTATGAACACGTCTCTTACTCAAATTTTGTACACACACATTTAAAATCCTGAAATCTTTATTTGATGTTAATAATATCCGAAACTTGAATTGTTGCCAACTCACAATGAAAGGCTTAGTTGAATCTTGTCACAGTAGTGGAAGAAGAATGAAGGTCATCATTTCCTTGGACCAGAGATATTTCTCATTGTAAGTAATTTTTGTCAGTACTTTAATTCAGTGGTTTATTCAAATGTCAATGTAATTGTTCTAACATATTGTTTATTATTTCAGTTGTTCTACTTGGATAGGATTGCGGACCCTGAACTCTAACTGCCTTACGAACAACAATTGTTGATATTGTCATGTTGGAATTATGACAATAATCTGAGAAGTATAATTCAGATGAAAATGAAACGAGGATGATTCAAATATGGAAGGGATGTTGGACGCCTTCCACTTCCAAGCACCCACTATGATGAGTCTGAGACGGTGGCAGATGAGGTGCGAGATCGAGCGAAAGATGAGGTGGAAGATCATCTGGAAGATCGTCTTCCAGATTAGGTGGAAGATCATCTGACAGATTAAGTGGCAGATAAAGTGGCTGTTAATGTGGAAGGGGCTCAGATTGGAGAGGATGAGCCTTATGTATTAACACCCTCCATCGTTAAAAATTTATTAGACATTATTGCTATATCTGCACAAAACATGGCTAGATCTGCACAGAACATGGCTAGATATGCACAAAATATAGTAAAAGCAACACAAGTGTTAGCAAATGTAATATCATCATCACAACAACAAAAACTTAACCCATCTGTCCTACTTGATTCCTTCATCCATGTATTGTACGAGGTATGGACACAAATAAATTTCTTAGGGATGCCATTAACAATTATTTCACAAAGGCAACAATGTAGAAGAAGTTTAACACGCATATGTTCGAGTTAAAACACCACCCGAAGTGGTGGTAGAGGATGTGATGTTGTAAATCATCAACCCGCAAATGTTCGAGTTGAAACACCACTCAAAATGGTGGTGGAGGATGCGACTATTGAAAATTATCAACCTACAGATGTTTGAGTTGAAACACCACCCAAAGTGGTGGTAGATGATGCGACTACTGTAGATCATCAACCTGCAGATGTTCGAGTTAAAACACCACTCGAAGTGGTGGTGGAGGCTACGATTGTTGGCATAGATCATTAATCCGATGTGGAAAAGTCTAAGAGGAAGCTTATACTTGAATCATCCGAAGTGGTGCAACCGATTAAGAAATTTCGGGTATCATAGTCTGATTATGATTTGATCAAAACAAAAAAAGAGTGCGCGCGCCTTTTTTTTCTCTCTCATCCACCGTAACTTTTTTTCCCACTTTGGCGGCTAGGTAGGAAGTCACTTCCCAGCGTCGCTCTCTCTATCATTGCTCATCTAAAATTGTTAACATTTAGTACTCCCACAAGAGCCGTAAAAATTTGTGATTATATATTTATAACAACTAGCATGTATCCCGTGCATTTACACGAGTAATAATATAAAAAGCTGTAAAAAAAATATTACGGTAAAATTTTTATGAACAGGTCAACCCACAATCCGACTCAAGTATTCATTTACTCTCACATATATCCAAATTAACCACAGCTCTCAACCCGGCAAACCGGACACTTTAAAAATTAAGCATCATTATATATATATATATATAGATTAGTTAGTTAAAAAGTTGAACTTATATTGTTAAAATGTCACGCGTTTATCAAATTTTGGGTTGAATTTAAAATATAAAGTGTTATTAGCCTAGTTGGTTAAAAGGTTGTAATTTTTTTGTTAGGTTGCAAGTTCGAACCATACCTATAGCATTTTTTATTTTATTTTTAACCGTTTTAAGTTTATGGGCGGGTCAAACCACAATCCGACTCAAGTATTCATTTACTCTCACATATATCCAAATTAACCACAGCTCTCGACCTGGCAATCCGAACACTTTAAAAATTAAGCATCATTATATATATATATATATTAGTTAGTTAAAAAGTTGAACTTATATTGTTAAAATGTCACGCGTTTATCAAATTTGGGGTTGAATTTAAAATATAAAGTGTTATTAGTCAAGTTGGTTAAAAGGTTGTACTTGTTTTGTTAGGTTGCAAGTTCGAACCATACCTATAACATTTTTAATTTTATTTTTAACCGTTTTAAATTTATTGGCGAGTCAACCCACAATCTGACCCAAGTACCCAATTACTCTCACATATATCCAAATTAAGCACAGCTCTCGACCCGACAATCCAGACACTTTAAAAATTAAGCATCATTTTATATATATATATATATATATATATATATATATTATTATATACCCAACCACTTTTATTTATTGGTTAGAGAAATAATTTATTCAACTAAAATAAATAGCACAAAATATAATAATAATAATAATAATAATAAAACACAAATATTTTGTCTAAAAAATTATCTAGGACATTTTGAAATTGAAAAATTAATTCTTGAATCTTTTAAAAATACCATAATAATATATCTGATAATTTGACATTATTTCCTCAAAATATATATTCAAAATTTAATATATATATATATATATATATATTAATATATTAATATATTATTTGTGATGGTGATTTTGTCAATTGTATTCTATAAAAAATAGTATAAAATCGATATATTTTTTACATTTTATTAATAAGATTTTGTATATGAATATAAATTTACTTATTTTATATTAATTATAAATTATTTATTTAATAAAACGTTTTAAGTTAAAATAGAAATAAATTTTTAATATAAAAAGTTTAATAATTTTATTTATTTATCTGTTTTTTAAAAAACTATAGTTTAAATTATATAATTTGTAAATTTATAATTTAAGACTGTTGATAAAAAAATAATTTTGTAAAAAAATATTTTCCTATAAAATTTAAATTGATCTAAATTGTTGGTAAAATTTGCTTCCTTGTTCTTATTTTTTTTTTTTCAATTTAGAATTATATATCTATATTATACACATGTTATAATTATATAATTATTTGATTTTTAATTAAATTTAATTAATTTCTAAAAAAAAAATAGTTAATAAAATTCATGACTTTACACCTCAAGATAATACAATATTAATTTTTTTTAATAAAAAAATAATTCTTATTCATTTATATAAAGAGTTACAAATTAATAATAATTAATTTTTAGATAATATAATTAACTTTTAAAAAGTTAAATAAATTTTAGAGGTTAAATACAGTAAAATTAGGATCAATGACCAAAATCTATGTGCCATCCCAACAGACTCGTGATGTTGGGTGAGGATTTGTTGTTCCATATCCAATATTATTTCCTATAACACTCTTTACAAACAACATCACAAATTATTATTAATTTATTTATAAAATATAATTTATTTGTGGTTGAAAAGTTGTAAAAGAATGGAACATGAACATGGTATAACACATATGTCCGAAGAAGATGTTTAAAGGTGGGGCCATTTTTTAAAATGGGAAAATTTGAAGAAATGACCCCACTGATACTGATAGGCCTAATAACGGATAGTACGCGCATAAATTAAATAGCGCTGGTGACCTTTTTTTTTCTGACGAAAATGCTCCTATTGCGTCACGCAACCTGAGGTTACGTGACGCAATTTTTTATTTTTAAAAAAATTTTAATTATGATTTTTTTTTTGGAAGAAAATAGCCAGTTGCGTCACGCAACCTCAGTTGTGAGACGAAAAAAAATAAAATTTCGCAATTTCGGTTGAGTCACGAAACTTCCGTCATGGACAAAATCGTCAAAAAACAATAAAAGGGGTCGCAACACCTCTTCTTTTTAATCTCTGCATTTTTCGCCGTTACCCTTTCAAGATATCTCCTCAAATTTCCCTCAAAATGAATGCATTTTAAGAATAAAAAAAATAAGTGGACCCACAAAAGTTTTCAAAATACATCTTTAATATATTTTGGGACATCCTTAAAGACAGGACAGCATATCCGGCCCCTAATTATTATTTATAAGAAAAAACGAAGGCCCAAAAAACAGGCCCAATGAAATTACTGATGTTGCCCTAATTATTCATTTATAAGACGACAGACACCCATGTTCTGTAATTATCATTTTTCTTTCTCCTTTGGCGGCGGTCTTCTCTTCCCATGTTCTGTAATTTTCAATTTCTAAAAAATTTAAATGAATCAGTTTCCATGAAATTCATGACAAGATTCATAATCATGTTTACGTCTATGATGGTTTATATAGAACCAAGGGTCTGCTTCCAATTCGAGATGTGTCTGAAAAATCCTCCAAACAGGTAAGCATGATATTCTTATCTACGATTTTCTTGTAGATAATTCGTTCTCTCATTTTCTCTGTTTTGGGTTCATATAATTACTTTGATTTTGGTTCAAGAAATTGAAGGAGATGTTAATGGGTTGCAGAAATTGTTTCTCTTTTTCTTTTCAGGATAACGTTGGCGTGATCAGAATCTGGTTAAGGCTCCCTCTTGGAATGCTTCCTACGACTTATGAGGACATCAAGGATGACTTACTGTCACAGGATTTCGCATGAAGTAGATTTGTTTTTTTGTATGTATATATGATTGATGAATGTAATTGTAACACTTAATGGAATAAACTAATTGATGAGTTTTTTTTTTTTTTTTTTGTATGTTTATTAGATTTCTTAGACCAATATATGATGAATTACATTTGTTAAAGTTAGGGTAGGCTTAATTTAGGTTTATCAATTTTTAAATTTGTCAAAACATATATATATGTAAATAAATAGAGCTAACTATTTATACTGCTAAAGTTAATCCAAAACAAATAATAAAAAGAATGTGTGAAAAACTTTTAAGTTTATGAAGTAATAAGATAATATTTGATGAATTGATCTCATTGCATACAAAAATAAAAAAGAGATGATAAAATAAAGACTCACATTACATAACCATTTTTTTTAGCATGTATTTTGATTTCTATAAAAATTATTTATTTTTTTGTTATTAAAATTGAAAAAGTGCACATGATGAATAAGCTGCAAAATAAAGTTAAAATTTCTATTGAATACATGAACTTTTATAATTTTAAATTTATTTATAAATAATTTTGATTTTACAATTTTATATTATTTTGTGTTAAAAAAATATATATTTTTAAATTATTTTTTATATTATTTATTATTAAATAAATTAATATAATTAATTTTGTAAATATAGTTTATTTATGGTGTTATTACTTATTAATATTTTTTTAATTATTTTTATATTAAATATATAAAGTTTTTAAACTGACTAGTATTATAAAATAATTAATTATATATTTAAATAATAATAATATATAACTAATATTTTTTAAATTAAAGTTAACAAATTTTAAGGAAATTATTGACTTATAAAGTATGAATGTGTTTTTCTTTATTTTTCACATTTTAGAGAAAGATGATGTAGATAGACCCAACATTTGGGCCACACCTGATTGGGCTCATATCAAATTATTTGTAAGTCATTTCTAGCTCAAGATTGAAAAAAAAACAATAATATTCACAAGTTTGGGACAATTTTAAATCTTATCTATGATCTCTTTTGAAAAATAATTAATAGAAAAATAAAAATAAAAATTAATCAATTTATTTTTATAAAAGAAACAAAAGATAAATAAATAAATAAATAAATAACGGACACTTGTATGAGAATAAGAGGAACTGAATGTAATAAACTAGGATAATATTATGTAAATATTTTATTCCAAAAGTAAAAAGTTTAATATAATTATATTTAAAATAAAATAAAATTATTGTTACTAATATTTCAATGATATAATTTTATATGTACAGGGCCCATTAAAAATAAAATAAGAATAAGAATAAAAAACCTACAAAAATATTTAATATTTATTTTTCCATAACATATATAATAATTGAAGTAGTGGGCAAACCACCAGTTGATCTTCTAGTGATCTCCTAACATCGGTCGGACCTCGATGATGGCAAAGGGAATTGCACTCAATTGCCGGAGTCGGCGATGCTCTTTTATGCCCTAGGTATTTTAGAAGTTCGGGCGCCTCTAAATTTTGAGGACTTCACAACCGAGGTCTTCTAGCTTTCTTTTAGTACTGTTTTATTTGTATAGTTATACCTTCTTCGAGCCTCTATTCACAAGGTGTTCAATAAAATGATGAGAAAAAAAGAGTTAAGGTTAATGTCATTGGGGTAGGAAGAGTTTGTCTTCATGGTTTTAAACATAGTGTTTCACAAAAATGACAAGGTATGTGCTCACAATTTTGTTGAGATTATATTTGAATTTTTTTCTTTTATTGATTTGTGAGATTAGTAGATGGGGGAGTGATTTCGATCAAATGCTACACAAACAAACCTATTATTGACAAGAAAGATGCACATGCTTTTTTTCTTTTCTTAGGAACACCCTTGCCAAATGTTGAAATAACTACGTTGTTATATAACTACCAAAGAATTGAAAGCCCATTCAATAAGATTAAGGTAAAAATTATTTTAATTCATTTGTAAATTTATTTTGTTATTGTAATGTAAATTTTAGTTTCTTAATAGAATATGTTTGATTTCTCTCTCATGACTGAAATTTGGATAATAAAACATTTAGAAAATACACATATAAAGATTAATTGTTGAAGATTAAAAGGCCAATTGGAATTCTAAATGTACAATTGAATTCAATTTCCTTGTTAACATTTAGTACTCTTATAAATTTGTGATTATATATTTATAACAATTGATTATATACTCAACACTTTTATTGCTTAGAGAAATAATTCAATTAACAAAAAAAATGTTGAAAGGTTTATACATTTCTAGACACACATAAAGTTCGCAAGGATGGAAAACCCTTAAAGAACGAGCCATCTTGGTATGCGATAAATGTACTAAGAGAATGTGTTTTTATATCTATTTAAAAATGTACTAACGTTAAATTTCTTTTTAAGAACTAATTAAAGAAAAGTTAACTTAAGCATCTTCCTAGAAAAAATGCAAGTTTTTCATAGTGATATATCATCACAAGTGGTTGACATTGATAGATACAAGCACAAGTAAATATGTAGACATACTTATTACTTGAAAGGGGAGTAGTCGAGACATTTTCTACTTTATGCAAAAATTATTCAACTTACTTTTTTTACTATGCCTTATATATTTCAGATAAGATAAGCATTGTGTTCATCATATTGCCTTCGATCATATCTTATGTTAACTAAGTAATAATGGTATGGCTGGTAATTCTTCTCTCATGAATAGACAAGGAATGAAATAAACATCAATAGGATTGAAAAAAAAGGAATGTGTGAATGCTATTTATAGTACTAGGTGTTACATTTTAGTCTATATTATAATATGAGAGAAGTCCTATGACATTCAATTTTATGAAGAAGATTAGTAAAGATTGTGTAAGAATTTCAAATTTTGTATCTTTCATGTTACATAGATATGGATATGGAGTTTTTATGAGTAGTAATGATTTTCTTGGCTCTATGTGTAATATCATTCATAAATTGTAACAAACTCATTTGAATGTTTGGATTATTTGTAAAAATTTGAAATCACATGTAGTTCCAACCTTTGCATAGCAGGGGGTCTTCTTCTTTTGAGCAAAAATATTCTTGCTAAAAAATGATTCATACAAATATTTGAGCTGGAAAACTATAACTAGGTGATAGAACTAATGCATAAAAATATATTTCTTTGGTATAATTATGAAATTTGATACTAGTATGTCTTTTTAGACAATTAAGATGTGTTATAATATAGAAATATCATATTTATTTTCATGTGACAGCTTGATTGAATTTTTTTTTATAAAACTAACTAGTTCATACAACAGAGGAGCTCAAGGGATCATGATGGGTAAGTTTCTCTTATTATTTTGGGTGGATTCCTTTTTCATATTCTATGAAGATATAAGATCTATAATCTTAAATGAGTAAGGGTGATTTAGTTGATGGATATTAATCTTTTGAGTAAATCAATCTCTCTAAGAACATCTAAACGGTGATTAAGAACAATCTACTAATATAAATATGTCAATATCACTAGTAAAAAATGGGTCAATATCGATTAATTTAGCGACAACAAAGACTTTTCGTCGCTAATGATCAATAAAGAAAATGGTGCAGCAGTAAATATCCACCATAGGGATATTTACCTCGATAATATTTCAGTCATCCATATAACAAGCCAAGTCCATCTATCAATTTTTTTCTTTCAAATTTTCATTATTGGCCCACTATTCAAACAAATACAGATTGACTCACTTATAATGTTTCACGATCTTTGTTAAAATCTTGAAAAGGAGAAGTAGAAATGTAATCTTGTATTATCGAAAGTTGTTTTCAAACAATTACATATCTCATTTATATAGGAGTTCAATACTAACTAATTAGTTATTAACTAATTAACGGTTTAATAAACCGTTAATTATTATTTTTACATCCTCCCCTCAAGGAGAAACGTAGTAGAAGCAATGTTTCACCTTGACAAAACAAGTCGATGAAACATCAAGCTACGATTATGCAACCATCGTTTTCAGCAAACCCAATTCAGCGAGCCTCATTTTTTTAGCTATCCAATTTAGACAGCCGAGCAAACCAATTCAGCAAGCTCCATTTTTTTTCCAGCAACCTAACATAGACAGCCGAGCAAGCCCACTTCAACAAGCTCCATTTTTTCAGCTACCCAACATAGACAGCCGAGCAAGCCCATTTCAGCAAGCTCCAAATTTTTTGAACTACCCAATATAGATAGCTTAATCTTCGTTAGTCCAATCCACAACAATCATCATGAATTGTTTTTTCTTCATTAGCCACCAGCTTTCAACCTTTGCAGCTTTTGTTATTTTTTCCAAAGAAAGCCCATTTAGCATTCTTTTTGGTATTGACGAATTATGTCGACAAATCCATTTCTTTCGGTGATCGCAAAAGAATCTTTATCCACGACTTCACTTCAATCCTTTGAAGGTAGTGAATTAATAAGACTCAAATTAGTAATCCTTTTTTCTTTATCTTGTAATTGAACAACATCCACATTTACAGTATCCTTCACAACACTTGATTGTCCGATCAATGCGCATTTTTGTGTGTGGGAGAATCGCATTCTTCGTAAGATTCCTCCATGGAATTGGTCGAGTAACTGTGTCCTCCTTCCCCATCAGTGGTGTTTCCAAGTTCGTTCCATTCAGACGCACTTTAAAGGCTCTGGATCATGATTGAGACTATAGTCGAATACTCTTCTTCCGATTGAGACTGAGTCACCTGCTCGGGCGAGAGAGAATCGAGTATTCCGGTTGGGAGTTCTCTAAACCAGGCCTTGATCAAACCGGCTAAACAATGAACATCAATTCCTTGTGAAAGTAAACCTCTGTTTAGCTGTTCTCTAACGAATTATGCTTGACTGTTTCAGCATTAATTCTGAAAATACCTTCAGCCTGTAATCCTCCTTGAACGTAATGACGACGTTGCATTAAAAGGAGGATTGTTGGTACGTTGTTTCCTCTTTTGTCGAATGACAATTGCATTGATTCTTTTGAAACCCCGAAAACCGTCGTGTTGGCGCTAGGAGCTCTTCTGGGTACTTCTAGTTCGAATTCAACAGGTAAACCCAAGAAGTCATTGAATCTATCAAAGGTGACATGTGCGACATGGCATAAGTTAGTGGGCCAACTGATGTCCATCCCGTTTGAAATATCTTCTTCGCTTTCGTTGGTCTTGCAAGAAGCCATCCAGAAGGATTTTCTGAAAAGGGTTAGAAGAAGGGCTAACAGAGATAATTGATCTCTTTCTATTTTTACTTCTCCGTTCTCCGGCGTAAGAACCCTAGAAGAGACTTCTTCTTATTGTTCTCTTTTTTTTTTTGTTCTTCAACTCTCTCCACTTCATTGTTGATGACAGGGGAAGAAGAGGGAGCGCACTTTAATGAAGAAGGGGATGAAGATTGAGGGGAGTGAAGAACTTCTGTCATGGATACTACTTGGTTTCGATTCCAATTTTACCTTTATTTTAGGAACAACATGAAGAATCTCATCTTGATCTTCTTCGTTAGTATTCTTGCTAATAGTTTCATTATCCCTCAAAACAAATATGTCATCAACATTTGAATCTCGTATATCTCCTTCCATTTCAGAGTCACCACTTACTCTTCTCCTCCTCATCTTGATCTTGATATTTTTCCCTACTCTTGCGGACTTCTTTTTATCTATCTTTTCATCACCATTCTTGATTGCATCATGACCCATATCTTCAACAATGAAAAATCTCTCAATTATGTGCATTCAACTAATTCATCTTTCATTTATTCCACTTCTTCTTCAATAGTAATAATACAATAAAACCCTCCACCAGTGGCTTCTCCGGCCACCAGCAGAGGCAGCGAAAACTCTCCAAGATTCTTAACCTTGAAACTCTGATACCATGTTAAAATCTTGAAAAGGAGAAGTAGAAATGTAATCTTGTATTATCGAAAGTTGTTTTCAAACAATTACATATCTCATTTATATAGGAGTTCAATACTAACTAATTAACCAAACTAACTAATTAGTTATTAACTAATTAACGGTTTAATAAACCGTTAATTATTATTTTTACAATATTTCATGTTCAAAATATTCTTAAGGTATTTTTTACTCTAATGCCTATTTCTCTTATGTATCTCCCATTTGAATTGAAGAGACAAGTTTCTTTAGAGAGGAAGGCGAAGATAAGGAACAATATTTTGCTCTAGCATGAAGAACAAAGACAAATTTAACAATGTCATCTAGCTTTCGACGTGCTAATGAGCACCCCGCTATCATCAGATCCTTGGGAAATATGAGAAAGGATGATGGAGTTTAGGGGATCCTCTTTTGGTATTTTTCAGATTAGCCGGTTTGTCACTACTCTAGAAACACCGAAGGATACCGTCGATCTTTGAGAGAAGGTATATGTTCATTATTGTGTAATCTTTTAGGAAAATGTAAAGCCCTAGAAATTAGAATTAATTGCTCAAATCATTTCAAGTAGTTAAATATTTTTGTTCTATTTACATTGTATAAATGATACTTTCTTGAAACTAGGTGAGTAGAGAGTTATGCAAACATTGAGAAGAGTGATAAAAACTTAACTTACTTTTATTAAGGAAAAAATCCTGATTTATATAGATTTATCAAAGAATGAGTTACAAAAGAAATAATAATAAAAAAATTAGTTCCAAACAAACTCTTTGTTACACAACTACAATAACAACCTATAGAAAAAGTTCTCATACATATTAGTGTACCATAAAGTACATACTCCAAATCTTAACATCCTCCCGTCAAGGTGGAATTTGATGAATATTCAGCAATCCAAACTTGTAGTAAAGAACTTTCGTAAAATGGTCTGTTAGTTGATAAGTTATATGAACATATTTTGGAACGACAAATTTCTCTTTAAATTTGTTTCTAATCAAGTTGATAATCAATCTCCAAGTGTTTAGTTTTATGTGAAAACACTAACCAAAATGTATATAATCGCTTGGTTATAACACCACAAATCAATCGACATTTTAGAAAAAAACATCTAAATCACCCAGAATATAAGTCACCCATTGTAAATAGGTTGCTTCGAGACCTTGACATGATATGTTGATTCTTAGTTTTCTAAGAGATTAAAAAATCCAAAAAAATAACAAAACTAGCCAACTACTTCATTGTATCAGCACAAGAAGTCTCTGTTGGGTTTTGGGGTCATATTTAATTAGAGTTTATATATTGTAATTGGGCTTTAAGCCATTATTGGGCTTTAAGCATTTATTGGGCTTATGAGTAGTAGTTTAGTCTTTTGGCTTTTAATGTACTCATATAAATAGAGACATTGTAACATAGAGTTACTTAGACCATTATTCCATGAAATATCAATAGAATGGACGACTCCCCGAGGATGTAGGCATTATTGACCTTATATCTTGTGTTCTTTATTATTCTTTACCACGTTATCTTTATATCTTCTTTTATTGCGTGTTTAGATTAGATCTTTTCTCAACAAATGTTATCAGAGCATGTTTTGAGAATGTTTAACCTAATCTATTTGTGAAGATATTACGGAAACTCTAACCACCATTGAAGAAGTTGTTGGATATTTGTGCTTTTGTTGAAGATGACTATTGGAGAAACAACATTGGTTGGAGAAGATTTAGCCGCTGTGAAGATTTGAGTCGAAATCTTCAATTGCTAAGGAGATGTCAACGGTCATTAAAATATTTCTTAGTTTTGGGTGACAATGTCTTGAGAAGAAGAGAGACGAAGATAATGGGTCTTTTGTTCTTCTTGAAGGCGCCAATGGGTGCATGTGACGAAAAGTCATCGTGTAGGCAACTTCATGAGAATGAAGAAGATGAGGTATATTTTTTTTTGACATATTTTAATTTGGGACATATGGTCTATTAAAATATAAAAAAGAAAAAATATATATCTCCATATATATCTCTATATATATTCCATATAAACAGATATTATATTATGATATAATATAATATAACATATAGAGAGGAGCCAAGAATCTTTAAAACGGTCAACAACTAAGACTTTTTCAACTAAGACTTTTTATTTAAGTCTCGTTTGATTTCATAAAATAGGTTTAAGACCTACTTGATATCAATTTTCACAAATTTGCGATTTATCTTCTAAGAGATTTGATATTCGTCAATGGGGAAATTGAAAATTGAAGTTGAAAAAGAAGGTGAAGTGCTTGTTCGATGTTGCAGATTATGGAAGACAATTAATGCAACATGTAAAGTGTTTTCTGATTAAAGCGGGTGGATTTAATGTTTGTTTGCAAGAGTGAAGTTTGATATGTGTTTATAAAGGCCGAATTTGGATTTGCATCAAACCTTGTGAGTATGTTTTGATTGTCAATCTCCGGTAAGTGCTGGTGCAAAGTTGTCAAGTGGATGTTGATGCCTCAAGGGTTCTAACGAAAATGATAATTTCTAAGGTATGAGTTGAGAGTGCACTAATCATATATATATGGTTTGTTAGATTCTTTCTATGCAGGATTTGGCTAGAAGAATGTGGAGAACAAACGATACATCTTCATGCTTGTTAAAAATTAGTTGAAGGTTTTATTATAACCGATTATTGTCTTGGCATACATGAGTGACATTATTTCACTATGTTGAGGGCTTTGACTTGAAGAAATTCTCAGCTGAAATAAATTTGGAGAGATTTTTCATTGAAAATCGGTTATTGAAAAAGTCTAATTAAAAGAGAGGTAGAGTGAAAATCTAGTTCTATATTTTTGCTTACAGCCGCACAGGGTTCATTAAACTGACGATCGGAGATTCAAACAGAGTCTGATTGTATTGAGATTTTGTCGAGAGGGTTGGTAACTCATTCCTCTACATTTTCAACGGCCAGATCAAGGTTTGGACGTCTCGAAGTTTGTTTTTCTGGGGCTTAAAGTGTCTACCTAATTTTAATTTTATTTGACTTATTTGGGACAAAAAAGTTTGTATCTTTTTGGTTATGACCTTATCTTATTGGAAGAGCTAATCAAGATAAAGACTGTGGTGATATTATGTGCTTTTATACTTGACAAAAACATGATCGAGTATGGAAAGTTGTTATTTATAAGGTGTTTACCGATGATAACATTGTCAACATGTTGACAGGGCAATCCTTTAGGCCAAATTGCAAGATTGCATTGAGTTGGCGGGTGATTAAGGATTGAAACAATTACAGTTAACACATATTATCAATGAAAGACCAGGAAGAGGAAGACTAATGAAAGATACTTATAAGTTGAGGTGGAGACATCTTGAGAGCAACTCTCAAACAACCAAGAAGAAATCATTGCATTATCTTATAATGTGAGAAGATAAATAAAAATTTGAGTGGGATTCCTAATCATGAAAAAGGGGCTAGATGGGAGACTCGATTAATTCAAAGGTGATGATTTTGTTACTTCTTTTATTCTATCTTAATTGTCTATACATTGTGGTTCATACATTAGATGAATGGGATGATTGAGACCTTGAATGAGATTCCTAGTCATGAAAAAGTGGATAGATTAGAGGTTTGATCAATTCAAATGAAAGGATATTCTATTTCTTTCGGAGAAACTATAGATGGTCATTTGAAACACTGGTGAAGACAATTGAAGAGAGATAGTGAATCTTGAAATAATATTCTTGGATTGCTAGGCGTTTTTGGATTCAAGAAATTAACAGATTGCAAGCTAATTTGGCCAGGGAGAAGTATGAGGTTCAAGTTGGTTGAATATGCAACGTTCAAGGCAAGACGTGTGACAAATACTTTGTCAGATCTCGAGTTAGAGAAAAGAGATGTGGTGATAGCCTAATTGATTTGTTATGAAGTAGACGATAAAAGTTTGTCTTGGGTCTTCTCGCTTTCGATCAATATCTTATTTTGAGGAAGTAGACGATGAAAATTCGTTTTGGGTGTCCTTAGTATTCGATAGATATCCGATTCTGAAAAAGTAGACGATGAAAGTTCATCTTGGGTCTATTCGGTATTTTGGTTTTAGTCGATTGTTGGACTTGAAAAATAAGACACTCGGTTTGTGGAAAACAAAGGTAAAGATTATTTTAACATAGTAAATAATTGTTAACTCTAGTTTCCGCATATGTCAACGGGTATGAACAAAGATTGGGAAGAGTTGTTGAATGTCTCTAGTCGCTGAAGTAACGTAGTTGCCAAATTTACTTGGTGTTATAAACTCTATGATTTTATCTTCTAAGGGCTTTTGAACGGAAGTGGAGGTATAATGATTTATCTCGTGAATGGCTCGAACAGTGAAGATTGACGTGTGGCTCATAATTTTTTGATGGCGCGATATACGTAATGGTGAAGATTGTTATTCTTCTAAGGGCTCTTGAGTGGAGTGGAGGTGAAGATTGATGGGTACGGCTCGTGTATTTCCTAAGGGACGTGAAATTCATCAAGGTGGAGATTTGTAATTTATTCATCACATCTCAATAAGCGCGGTATTCGCCCAAGGTGAAGATTGTTGGGTTTTGGGCTCATATTTAATTAGAGTTTATATATTGTAATTGGACTTTAAACCTTTATTGGGTTTTAAGCATTTATTGGGCTTGGGAGTAGTAGTTTAGTCTTTTGGCTTTTAATGTACTCCTATAAATAGAGACATTGTAACCTAGGGTTACTTGGACCATTATTCCATGGAATATCAATAGAATGGACGACTCCTCGAGGATGTAGGCATTGTTGGCCGAACCTCGTTATATCTTGTGTTCTTTATTATTTTTTACCACGTTATCTTTATATATTCTTTTATTGCGTGTTTGGATTAGATCTTTTCTCAACACAATCGACATTGCACTAACATTACAAAGTGTAAAACTGTCCATAAAAAGAGTACCCTTAATGTATTTCACCAATTTAAGAGCAACTTTCCAATGATGTATCAAATGATTATGCATAAACTGACTAAGATTTTGAACAACATAAGGAATATCTGGTCAAATAAAACCAAGATATAATAACATTTCTGTATTTTTCTAAATTAACAAAACAACTTTATCTGTAGTATAAAGTTTAAGACCCTTAATCATATATGTCTTAGTAGATTTAGCTTAAATAAACCAACATATCTGACGTCTAGAGCATATATTGTTTTTGGTTCTTGCAATTTCTAATCCAAGAAATATTTTGCTTCTTTCAAAATTTTAATTGTGAATAGTTTATGTAAATAAATTTTCAATGACAAGATAAATTTCATATTTGATCTAGCAATTAGTACATCATACACATATATTAACAATACCATAAATGAATCAATGTGCTGCCTTGAATGAGGTAAAAAATATTCTCTTGCACACCCTTCATTACCACTAGCGACCCCTTTGTGTCCCTCAATACGTTCTTCTCGCCCTTCCATGCAAAACCAAGTTGGTCTAGTGAGCCAAGAGAGATTAAATTCCTCCGAAGATTCGGGACGTATTGTACTTCTATCAATACCCTCTCGATTTCATCACGCGTCTTCAAATGTGCTGTTCCGATCCCCATCACCCTACAGACTTGTTGTTACCTAACAAAACTTCGTTCACTGAAGTCTTCTCATAGGTCTCGAACCGACTCTCGTTAGGTGTCATATGTAACGAACACCCGTAATTTATAATCCAACTCTTGTCGAACTAATTAGTGGAGACAACGAGAACATCCGCCGCTTCTCCGCTCTTCTTTCCGTCGTTACTAAAATCTAGACAATCTCGCTTAAATTAACCCTCCTTGTCACAATTGTAGCGCTTAGTAGATTTCTTCCTAAAAGACTTCGAGCGCCTCTTCTTCTTGCTTTTATTTTCTATTTTCTCGGTTCTCCCTCGAACCAAGAGTCCATCTCCACTCACTTTACTCTCTTCATTCTTCTTCTTTTGGTTATTTGATCTCAATGCACTCATTACATCATCAAGAGTAATGACATCCCTCCAATGCTCGAGTATGTCTACGAACGTCTTATACGACTTCGATAAAGAATTTAAAAGCATCAGCGCCTTATCCTCATCCTTGTATTTCTTCCCGATGTTTTCTTAATCAAGAAGAATCTTGACATAATCGTCGAGATGCGTCTACAAATCCTTCCCCTCAATCATTATAAACTTGAAGAATCTATGTTTAATGTATATCCAAGACGACATTGTCTTAGTCATATACAAAGAATCCAACTGAAGCCACACCTATGTTATCGTCGTAGCACTAACAACCTATCGCATTACCTTGTCACTAAGACTAAGAATCAAGGTTTTATAGGTCATTTCCAACACCTCCATCTCTTTTTCCGCGTCCATCAAGACTGGTAATTTCGATTCCCCCTCGAGTGATTTAACGACTCCCATATTGCATAGGTGTGCCCTCCTCTTCATTTTCCATAAACTAAAATTATTCATCCCATCGAACTTCTCGATATTCACCTTAGAAGTCGACCCCATCTTAAGTCAAACAAATTGAACCGCGACCACCTTAAACCAACCTCGCTCTGATACCAATTTGTTGTGAAAACTATCACCCGAAAAATGAAAAGCGAAAATATAGCAATCGTAATGAATGTAGAACAATAACGTAAAGTAAAGTAAAGAATAAACAAAATAACGATACAAGAGTTTTACCCAGGTTCGGACCAACAATGTCATACGTCGTATTTTTAGCGAATCGATTCAATAGAGTTATAATTACAAATTTTAACTCTATGTATGTTCTAGGTTTTAGTATCACCACACTCTACAACTCGTTTACAATTAGGGTGGGTCGGTACGATAAACCTTAATATTTTTCCATACCTTATACCTTACCTAAAATTTCGGTATGCAACACACCTTTACCTTACCTTAATTTCGATATACCTTAATTTCGGTATACAAAAAATTCATACATTTACCTTACCTTAATTTTGGTATACCATATTTTCGGTACGATATCAGTATTATACCTTTGATACCTAAAAAATATATTAATTTTTAAAAAAATCAATCCCATCGGTAAGGTAGAGATTGTATATATTGAATAATATTTCAGTATAATTATATTTTGATATTATTCAAAAATTATATTTCTATAATTAAATTAATTTCAAATCTATTTAATTATTTCCTTATAAGTATTATATATATATAATATATATATATATATATTAACTTATAAATACTATTTCGATAATTCGGTATATCTCCATATACCAAAATTTTAAAAATCTCAGACATTTATCGTACCAATAATTACGGTATCGGTATCATACCTTACCTTTTTTTCGGTATACCTTAAAAGTCGATATTTTCGATATATTACGGTACGGTATTTTCGATATACCTTTAATATCGGTAATTTTCCCCAGCCCTATTTACAATAGTTTCATTTGATTCGGCGTTTATAAGCCGCGTATAAGCGTTTGCGTAATAAGCTGCTATAATAACTTTGCGTAATAAGCTCACGCAACAAATTAAGATCAAACACATTTTGCGTTTAAACCAAATTTTCTCTTTATCTCCGTCCTCATCGTTTATGATTATAATCTCAGCATTTTTATATCTAATCATTTTTAAATATTTTTTTTTTATTTTCTTTCTCAATTATTTCATTTATTTCTAATTATTTTATTCATTTTCTCTTATCTATTTAATCTCTTTCTAATTACTTTATTAACTCTTTCATTTATTTCATCTATTTATAATATATTTATATACTTATATAAAATTATTATAATAAAAAAATACATTTAAATATATTTTTATTTATTGTTTATAATATGTGTATCTCAATATATAAAATAGTTAAGAAAAATATAAAATATAAATGTATTGTGATTTTTTTTTATTTTAATTATAGTTTCAGAAATGAAACTAGTCTTAATTAATTATTTAAAAGTACCTATTAGAATTGAGACGAAGAAATGAATGATAATACAAACAGGGAGAGAACCCAAAAATAAATTGACAGTTAAAAGATTACGTTAGAGGGAGAGAGTTGATAGGTGAAAAATATATATAATAATAATAAATTGTTTTCTTTATTCTATCATTTATTTTAAAATATATTATTTTTTAATCTAAGTCATTTATTAATATTTAAAATTATATATTAATAAAATTCATAAAAATTAATATATTAATATAATTTATTTTTAAATATATACTACTTTTTAATTTAAATCATTTATTAATATTTAAAATTAAATTAATAAATTTATATAAATAACATTATATATATTTAATATTAATTATTAGATAATATTATAAATATAAAAAGTAAATAAACTGGGCTTATAATCTAATAAAACGTACCCAAGTTTAACGATTAAATAAGTTGAGATCATATCAAACTTACTGAAAATAAGCGGCCGACATCAATAAACTAAGAATAAAATGAATCATTTTTTCTTTCTATAATATAATATAATATAATATAATATAATATAATATAATAATATATATATATTTTAATAATATAATACATATGATTTTTTTTTTTTCTTTTGTATCACACACACTAAATTAGGCTTGCCCAATTCCACCTATTAATTGTTGATTGATCTTGATTTAGGAAAGGAAAATTGCATTACAAACATTTATTTTTAATTATGAAAATCTCAAATTTAGAAGCTAGAACAATGCAGACAAGTCATCATCTCTTGCCGAAAAATCCAACCAACCGTTGATATCACCGAAGATACTGGTGCTGGCTGCGGTGTCTGCGGCGGTGGCTGCGTCGGTGGATTTATCTTCAAGAGGCTGCGGGAAAGGAATTGCTTCGGGGATGGAAACAAGCTGGTTAGTTTGGCTCCCGCCCAACCAGAACTGATCATTCAATGCAGAGAACCCAACAGAGTCACCGGGATATGTGTTTCCGGCGCCGACGTTTGACCTCGGTGGTGAAATGCCAGCAAACGGTAAACGTTGAGGCGACATCTGACCAAAAAAATTCGAAAGCATATTTGACCATACCTCGTCATCATCGATATTATTTAAGGTTAGGGTTGATGAACTTAAACAGTTGGATTGGACCACATCCTTAGCTACTGGCTCCTGATCATTATTAGTATTGTTTTCTGTCTGCATTACAACTTTTTTCTTGATGTGAGTGTTCCACATGTTTTTTATTTCGTTATCTGTCCTTCCGGGCAAATGTGATGCAATGGCCGACCATCTTAAAAAAAGTAAAACATGAATCTAGTGATGAATCGCGATTGTAACATATAAGAAATCGAGGTAAATTTTAATGACATGCGGACGAACCGATTTCCCAAGGTCTTTTGGAGTCTGATGATGGTTTCTATTTCTTCCTGGCTAAGATTTCCTCGTTTAACATCCGGTCGCAAATAGTTTCTCCATCTTAGTCTGCAACTCTTTCCACACCTTAGAAGACCTAGAATCATCGAAAAAATTCGAAAATTGTGAGAAATTTAGATGAATGAAAATTAATTCGACCAATCGTACCGGCTTGTTTGGGAACCGCAGGCCAATTGCTATAGCCATGTTTGTCGATATGATTAATGAGAAGTTCATCTTCATCAGGAGTCCAAGGGCCTTTTCTTAACCCTATTTTGGCACAACAAGGAGCTCTCACCATTGATAATTTCTCTCATGCAAACATAGGGATTGCAATACCAAGAAGGGGTATATATAATCCTAATTGGTTGAATCATGGAAAAATAGTAGTCAATTAGTCTTATTTCCAATACAGGTGTATTTATTCTATTGGTAGACTTTTATTTAATGCAAAATGCTTTCTTGTAAGTAGATAAATATAAATTATATGTTTTCACAGAATCTTAATATTGTAGAGAAAGTAATATTAAATAGATTGTGTATATTGACTTTTAGGGTAATATTAAATTTAAGGTGTATTTTGAATGAAAAAAAAAATGGAACATTTAATCCTAAGTGTTGATATAATTTTTAATGTCACTAAATTTAGTTTTTAAATGGGATTTTATTATAATTTTGTTTTTTTATATTGATTGTGATTTTTAAAATATATTATATATGTTAGTTAGAAATGACAAGATTTAGAAAATAATTTAATTAATGATCCAGAAAAGTTCTTTATATCAAATAAAATTATAAAATATTACAATATAATTTAAATAATCTTTTTAAAATAATCAATATACTAAAATGAATAAAAAAGTTCACACTGTAATCTAGATAAGATTTAGAAAATAATATTTGAATATTCAGAAAATTCTCACACCAATAAGAATAAAAGAAAAAATAAATTAATTTCAATTTTATTGTTACAACCGTGACACGTAACGATTAGATAGATATAAAGTCTTGTTACTTTTAATTATTTATAAAAATATAATTTTTATGGTGTACTTTTTTAATAATGCAAGTTATCAAGTGTAATAGTCATTTTATCATTTCCTTTAAAGATGTTTAAATATATAGTGTGTAATTTTAATAATTAGTATAAGAAATTGGAAAGTATTTTGAGGATGGTTCATTTATTGGTTATTGGAATTATTTCTATAAGACTATAACCCATTTTCCTACAATGTTATTATTTGGTAAAAAAAAAAGAGCAGTGTAAATATAATGAAAATATTTTATCTTTTTAATATATATATATATATATATATATATATATATATATATATATATATATATATATAATTTTATTATGTTTTAATTGACGATTTAAGGGATTTATTTGATAATAAAATATTAAATAATAGAATGTTTTTAGTACTTTAATTAATTATTTAAATAATATCATAAGAAGTAATAATTATTTGATTTTAAACAAATTATCATTTATTGATTTATAACATTATCAATTATATTATTTACATAATTAATAAAATTATCATTACTTTTTATAACATTTTAGAATATAAAATAATTCAACTATCTCAAATAATTTACTTTTATTGTTTTCTTAAAATCAAATTATTTAAGAAAAATTGCATCAAATTAACCAGCTTTAACTTCTTAATAAGTAAAAAATAATGTTAAAATAGATATATTTTAAAATCAATCTATATATAAATTACAAACTTAAAATTAAAATAACTAGGAAGATTTTCTTGCGATAACAAATTAAATAAAATAATAATAATAATATGTATTTAATGTTTAAAATTCTTAATAAATCATGAATACTATATTACAATAAAAATAGAGCACTCTCATTTATTCCCTTCGATAAAACAACTTATTTTCTCACATTTTTTTTTTCCGAATGAACCTCTCATCTCGTGACCTTACACTTTCACTTTGGTCAATCAAATATTTGATTCATATTTTTTTAACCACTTTCAATTAATATTGGCATATTATCTTTCGGCAAACCACATCACAATCACACTTGGTTAAAAGATTGTAATTGTATTGTTAGGTTGCAAGTTCGAAACATTCATATAACATTTTTAATTTTATTTTTAACCGTTTTAAGTTTATGGACGGGTCAACTCATAATCCGACTCAAGTATCTATTTAATCTCACATATATATATATATCCAAATTAACCACAATCGACAATCCGGACCCTTTAAAAATTAAGCATCATTATTTATATATATATATATTATAAAAGTAAGTCTAACATTTATTATCATGAATTAATTATGCAGATATGCATTTTCCACAAATTCTAAAAATCTAGAGGAAATTATATTTCATTTAATGCAGTACATGTGATTTCATGCCAATATTCCTTATAAGAAAAAAAATCTAATCCTATTTAATCAATGTATTAAATAAAAAAGCATCTTTGTAAAACTTTTAAAGATTTCCTAAAATTGCCAAAATTGTCAAAATTTAAATATTTTTTAAAATGGTAGTTATTTGAGACTTTATAAGTTATTTGGCATTTTAAACTATAAATTTAGATTTTCATAACTAGTTTTAATTTTATTTTAGGGTTTGGAAATTTATGTTATTGAATATTGAGAATTATGATTCAATTTATAAGTTAAATATATATATATATATCTATATATATATATATATATATATATATATATATATATATATATATATATTAGTTGTTATCACAAATTTTAGAGTAAATTAAAATTCAAGTTTTTTTTTTTGTGTGTAAAGAGTGTTATTTAGGAATATAAGTTATGATTGGGTTTGAAAAAAATTTAGATTAGACTTTATAAAAATGAAAATTTGACATGCCTTCATTTAAAATTAATATTATTAATTTATAATAATAATAAAATTATATTTTAAAATTTTAAATTCAAAATAACTCAAAAAAGAGATTTAAAATTAAATTAGAATTAATTATTGTGTTAATTAAACACTAATTAAAAAATTAAATAAAAATTCAAGGATAATTTGAAGTTAAAATATTATACTTATTTTATTCAAATTAAACCCTAAAAAGATTAAAATTATTTAATTATAATTTTAAACATAAATTATGTATAATTTATGGATTAAAACAATTAAATAAATATCTAAAAATGTCCACAAATAAAATAAATGATCATAATTTTTATTATGTTGTCAAAATTATTTTTGTGTATTAGTTTGATAAAGAAAAATAAAAGAACAAGGTTAAAATTAGCTTTCAAATAACTCTTTTAATAATAATAAAAACTGTTAATAGAGTAAAACCGAAAATAAAGAAATCATATGACGCCGAATTCATATCCATTGGATTAGTGTGAATTTTCATCCAGAGTTAGGAAAACATCATATAGCTAAGCGCGTGGGTGATTCAATATGGATATTCTCTAATTTTTAAAGGAAACTAAACTTAAAAGGATATTCAATTATATATATATATATATATATATATATATATATATATATATATATATATATATATATATATATATATATATATATATTAACTTACTAAAATATTTAAATATATCTTATAAATTAAAAATTATGTATTCAAGTTTTACTTTACATAAAACTTCAATATACCTGGTTTTCTTACTTAATTTTATCATAATTAAAGTATAGGACAATAATATATGTCGGAATTTGATAATTATTATTCATAATGTTATTATTATGAAGCTTTTTAAGGTTCATTTCCCCGAAAAATTAGTACAATTTGTTAGTTAGTGAGTTAACTGTTCTTCTAGATTACTTACTAGCTTAATAATTTATTTATTTATTTTTTATTTTTCATATTATATGTTTTGTCGTTACATACTTAAATGATTTTATCATTTTTAATGTATATACCAATCCAAAAATATAAACGGATCTATTAATAACGGATCGGCCAGCTGGATACCCGTGATTCGATTTTTTTATATTTTTTTTTTTTCAAATACTTGAAAATATAAACTGTTCTATTAAGAATCTCAGTTAATTCAACTCATATAAAAAATATAATTCAAATACTAGGTCTTGTTTGATAATTAATTAGTTTGAAAAAACAGATAATTATTTTAATGGATAATTATTTTAATGGACGTAAGTTATTTATTGAAAATTGTCAAAATACTATTTCGGACAAATAATAAAAATAGACTAACTATTGTTTAGGCCTAAAATTGTAATTTTTATAAATATGTTATTTTTAAAAAAAAGTTTAAAACTCACCAGATAGTCTTCGGGTATCTGAATTTTTTTTTGCCCGATTTGTATCCGATTTAGAAATTCGGTAAAAATATCGGATCGATATCTGAATTTGATTCATCGGATTCGAATTTTTTCGAATCAAATCGGTCGGATCAACGGATCGAGTCTTTTGGATCGGATTTTTTGTCACTCCTAAAGGTAACATTATACCTTAATTTTTTCAATTTATTTTATTTTTTATTTTCATAAAAATGGTAAAATACTTATTTATTCATTCGTTTTCTCCATTTTTTTTCTTTATTTTCTTAAATCAAGTGAATTTCTTTTAACTCAAACCAAATCTAATTATTGGATAGGTCCCTAAATATATTCCTACTTTTTATAATATTATTTTTTATTGTTTTAATCTAAAATAATCTTTATATTTTTATTAAATAGATAAATTCAATGCAAATTAACCTAATTTTAAGATATTTTTACTTGATTGGTGCGCCACCAAATCATCCACTGTACGTAACAAGATATTTTTTTAAATTTAAAGGTGAGACAATCAACTTAAAAACAAAAGCTCCAAGTAATTCACAACCTGATCCATATATATATATATCCATATATATATATATATCCATATATATATATATATATATATATCCATATATATATATATATATATATATATATATATATATATATATATATATATATATATATATATATAAATGATTAGGTGAGGGAATTTGGTGAGGAAATTTGGTGAGGGAATGACTTGGCATAATCTTATTCGTTGAAAAAATCAAATAATTTTTCTCTTTTCTCTCTTTCCTCTCACTTTTACATTTTCCAACCAATGAAAGTGATGCCAAATCCTTCCCTCACCAAATCCTTCCCTCACCAAATTCCCTTACTAAATTCTCTCTCTATCACTCTTTTTATATATATATATATATATATATATTTATGATAGGTGAATTATCTAATATCTTAATCCATTTTGTTATGCCTATTAATTGTTCAATAAAACTAATATTAATAATATATATTAAATCCAGTTTTATACAGAAAAATTAACATGTTTTGGTATATGTGAGTATCTTGAGATTTTTTTTATAATATCTGGATTATTTTAAATTATATCAATAAAATTATTTTAACTATCTTTTTAAAAGTTAATATTAATAAACTTAGATAAATTTTGAATGATAATACGTCTTTATTTAAATACATATATTCTATATAAGCATTAGTCTAGCTCAGTTGGTAGAGTGCGAGATTCTTAATTTTGTGGAGTTGTGGTCATGGATTCGAGCCCCATTGCGGGCGTTTGTTTAATTCTTTTTTAATATATTTTTTACAACTAAAAGTTCTGCATGAAGTTCATGGAAGTTTCGTTCGTTCGTTATTGGCAGCTGATGAAAATGAATTCTTCTAATAAGTCAGCTTAGTCCTCCTCTTCCTCTAAACACGTGCCCAACTTTACTATAATAATAAATATGCATTTTGCTTCTTATTCTTCAACAAATATTTCTCTATCTATCTTTTAAGTAAAAAAACACATGCCAAAAGGAGGCGGAGGAGGTGAGACCAAGTACCGGGGCATTAGGCGCCGTCCATGGGGTAAGTTTGCAGCCGAGATTCGCGATTCCTCGAGGGGTGGTGCCCGCATTTGGCTCGGGACTTTTGAGACAGCTGAAGAGGCGGCACGAGCATATGATCGTGCCGCCTTTCAATTGAGGGGAAGACAAGCTATGCTTAACTTCCCCAACGAGTTTCATTCGAGTACTAATGGTTTTGAGGCTTCCTCCGCCTCCCAGTCAGGGCATTCTGCGGCGACAGTTTCGGGTGGAGAAGAGGAAGTTATTGAGTTGGAGTGTTTGGATAATAAGCTCTTGGAGGATCTTCTTGCACCGCAGAAAGATGATGGCCAAGGGAGTAAAAGTGGACACAATTTACTTTAGAAAACCAACCAATGTAAGAACATGTCTCCATTTTCTTCCACCATTAATTTGTATTTTTTGAAAAAAAAGTATATGGGTTTAACATACTTTTGTGTATGTACAAGTAACCTGGTTTGTACACTGGAAGTCAATATAGAAAAAAAAAAACTTTGAATTTCGGTTATTTGATTGGTAAGAAAATCGTTTGAACAATTTTATTTGTTTGTAAAGTAGACTCCTTAAATAATCAATTGCTATTTGAGGTTCTTACTTAAGTCAGTTTTATTAAATGGATCCTTAAACTCAAACTATCACATGGACACAATGTTTGTCTTTTTAATATAACACATTATTTTTGTTTTCTCATTAAATTGTCATGTTTCGAAATGAGATGATATCTATAAATTTTTTGGAAGAATTTTTTTTTCTGAAATTTATGCTTTTTGAATGGTTAAAATTGATTTGGGACTATAAGGCTTAGTTTGGTTTGAGTTATTTTAATAACTCAAATTAAAATACATCATTTCACTCTATTGATATTTTAATTCATTCTATCAATACTTTAATTCATTTATCAAAATATTAAAATACATTTATTATAATTTATTATTTTCTATTTTATCATTATATATTTATAATTTTTAAGTTATTTTACCCAAAAATATCTCCTTTCTCAAAATTACCATCAATAATTATTTTTCAAATAACTCAAGTTAACTCTTATCCGAAGAGACCTAAAATCTAAAGAAAAAATTATAAAATAAAGTAAAAATTTATTTGATATTTAATTTTCACATAACCTACAATCAAGACAAAATAATGTTTTAAACTGAATATTTTTCAAAATATGTACTCTAAAATGCATAATGCGATTTAAATATATATCTAAAAAAATATGTATTCTATAAGGATAGTTGGAGAATTGATATATTTTTTAAAATATAGTAAATCAATTATGAAATATAAAATAATATGTAAAAAAAGATCGCTATAATTGTAATAATTAGTGCCCAATAATACAATTCAAAATTCATCGATGAAAATGACCAAAGTTCAAGTTCTAATCACAAATAACAATGGGACAAAAATACAAAATAACAAAAACAATAATAATAATAAATTGCATATAAATTGGTGTGAGAGAGTTCACATCCTTTAAATATCTATATCTAAGGTTATATCTAAGGATCACTTATGTATCAGATTCAATTTCCTCAATAGTTAGGTTTTGTACAATTTGAAAATTGGATTTTATGAATTAAAAGAGACATGTACCAGAATAATTGAAGGTTTTTTTTTTCTTCACTTTTCTATGGTGGAGTGGAATCAATAATTGATATAATATTATTATTATGAACCATAGTTCCAATATTAATATATAACCAAACTTTAGTCACCAAATGTTTTAAAGTGTATACTATAGCAACAAAATTGATGAAAAATGATTTTTTTTTTATAAGTGGTGGAAACAAATGACAACATAAACATTCTTAAATAAGCAACCAATAGTTGAAAGTTTAAAAAATATTTTGCCAAAAAACCACCTCGAAGAACAATGTCAAACCGACTCGAAACTGACTTGATTCTCAATTCATCCGATTCCTTAAAGTTTCACTACTTCACCCCTGAAACCGAGTTACAATATTTAAGCGACGAAAAAATCACACTATTGATTCAACGCCCCCTTCTTCAGCTGTTCAAGAAATAAATTAGCTTCTTTTAGTTCATCATCCTCTGTACTCAAGCCATGTGTTTTCCAATCTTCAATAACCTGCTCTTGCAATTCAATTGCAAGAGAATAGCTGCACACACATACAAAAAAGAACAATTCCAGTCACTAGGAATGCTTATTTTGAAAATTTGAAATTCAAAGATATCGACTTTTACACACCTTTTCATAGCTTCATATGCTTTCACGAGATTTCGACAAGTTCCAATTGTATCTTCATGAACACGGCCAAGAGAAACCTCCATAATCTTCTTGGCTTGGATAAAGCTGTCTGCAGCTAATTGAGGCTTATCTAGATCCATATAAGCAGAGCCCAGATTATTGTAAACATATCCCACCCCAAAATGATTCGACCCGAAGTTAATCTTTAGCCTTTCAGTCGCGTTCTCTAAGTATACAACCGCTTTCTCAGCTTGACCAATTGATAGATGCAACCACCCAATTCGCGCTGAAATGCTTCCTTCTAAGTGCTGCAATTCAGGAAGGTTCACAATTAATTCCAGAGTTTTCTTAAGCAATAAAACAGAGGAATCTAACTCGCCCATCGTCTCGTATTGCATCGATATTTCCATATACGCTTCCACAGCTTCTTCAGAAGGGATCGCGTTTTTCTCGTCGAGGATTAATCGGGCTATCTCTAAACATTTCTTCGAATCGTCTAGTTTATCAAGATGAAACAATGCTTTCGCCATGGAAACGTATACAATCGCTCGATCATCGCTTTCCTTATCTGTACATTTGGCGACACTTTTCAGAGTATCGACAGCCTCCTGAAACCTACCCAATGCGATTAGAGTGTTTGCAGAAGCTATTTCAGCTCTCAGCATGTCAGAATCGAGACCCAAACTCTTTAGCAACAGTTTTGCCGATACAATCTCCTCCAATGCCTTTTCGTGTTGCTCCAATCCTGTATAAATCTCGCCCAACACCCGCCTGGCGTCTGCGACTTCAATTGAATCGTGACCAAACTGTGCCTTGTGAATATCCAATGCTTTTAGACAAAATGGAAGTGCTTCATCAAAGTTCAACACAGCATTGTATGCCTGGGCTAACTCCATATTGTCATCACCCAGTTCTTTATTGTCTTTCCCTAAAGCTGTTTCTTTAATCTCCAAACACTTTCTGAGATTGATAATAGCTTCTTCTCTCCTTCCCATGGCTGTCTTTGTCTTAGCAAGATCAACAAGTAAATTACAAAGAATAGGTCTAATTTCATCAAGACTAGATGAGTTTTCCTTCTCTAATTTAACCAACACATTCTCAGCTCTATGAAGATACACTAAACTATCATCAAACTTGTTTAAGTTATAAGAAACAGAACCAAGTAATTGAAGAGTCATGGCAAGATACAAAGATGGATTAGAATCTTTATCAAATACATCTAAAGCTCGACAAGCGTAAGGAAAAATCTTTTCTGGGTTCTCACCGTCTTGGTCAAGTTTGATTCCGACGTTGAGGCAAGCCAATCCTAGTTCTGTTTCGCCAAAACCGGCTTCCATGTTCTTGACTGATCTGAGCATGTCTTCCGCCGTCTTAATTGACTCGGAGGATTTCTCAGCTGGTGTGGAATTAGATGTAGCGGTGCTGAAAAGGTGAAGGATGTTGATCTTGGAAGAGAATAAAGCATGGTTGTTGTTGGTTTTGAAAAGGGGGGCGATTGAACGGTTTGTATTTGGTTCGATTGATGCAGTCGAAGCAATGAAATGGCGCGAGATAGAGAGGGATTTGGATGAAACCCTTCTCATCATCGGCAATAGATCTAGTGAAGCTCGGCCGACAGTGGTTATGATATTCTTCTGGATTCGGCGACCTCAATCGTTCAACTTAAACCCTTGTAGAACCCCTTTTTCGCTAGTAGCTACTTCTGTGAAATTTTTTATTATTCCAAAGGAAATGGGGAAAGTAAGTTAGGGTGAAAATTTGAATATAGGGCTGCAAATGAGTCCTTGAATTTGAGCTCGACTATATATATATATATATATTATCTAAATAGTTATCAAACTCATATCATATTTGTTTTAATATATATTAAATCAAATATATAATATATGTAATTTTTTTAGATGATATAATTAAATAAAAACTGGTTAATGACAACCATAAAAACATGTAATGAAAATTATAGTTTAAAATAATAATTTAATTAAATGGCTCGAATTATTTACATTGAATGATTAATTAAATACGTTAAATTTATAAAACTAATTAATAATAAAATAAAAAGTAAGACAATTAAAAGTTGAGAAATGATTAGGTGAGAGAATTTGGTGAGGGAATGACTTGACATAATCTTATTCGCTGAAAAAATCAAATAATTTTTCTTTTTTCTCTATTTTCTCCCACTTTTACATTTTCCAACCAATGAAAGGTGATGCCAAGTCATTCCCTCATTAAATTCTCTCTCTGTCACTCCTCTTAAAAGTTAGTGTCACTATAATTGTAGTAATCAAATACAAACATAAATATTTTAAACACCAGTTATTTAAAATAAAAATAAAAATGGAACATCGGATTAAGTAGATAACCCGCAAACACACTTTACCATTTCAACAGACACAGAATTGTTGTATGACGGGTTCAAACCCATTATCTTAGGGTGAGTATACACCTTTTATTGTCCTTTTATTATCGTTAAGTTAGAAAATGGATAACATCAATCATTTCTGTTAAACTTAAAAAAAAAACATTTTAAAATTAATAATCAAACTCATATGTTTTCAAAATTATTTAATGAATTTCAAACAAACTACTAATTAAATTGATAATCTGATATGAACATATTTAAGAACACTTAATTGTGTTTACACAAAAAAAAATGTAATTGAATTTTTTAATATATATAATTAAAGTATATTATACACCATCTTTTTATTTAAATCAATATTAAAATGAAATATTTAAAAAAAACAACATTTTTAATATAAAAAAATGTTGAATATCCTACAATTGTAACCTTAAAATAGATCTAAATATGAATAAATAATAAAACTTTTAGAACACCAAGATTAACATTTTGTTACATCCGACTACCTTCTACCATAACTTTAGGAATTTTTCTCTAATCAATTCAATATTAATTATTTTTTTAACAAATTATTTAGAATTTTTAATTAGAGAATAAGTTAAAATATTTTAAAATTTTAATATATAATTATATAGTATAAATAATTAATACAATTTAAATTATATATATATATATAATTATTTATTAAAAAACAATTAAGTGAAAATAAAATATAAGATTTAAATAAATTAAATTAAGAAAAAAGTTAAAATAATGAATTATCTAATAAATATGAAGAAAAGTAAAAAAATATTTTAACGTAAATAAAAAATATAAAAATAAACTAATATAAAAAGGAGATAAATAATTAAACAAATTAATTTATTTTTTATTTAAATATATATAATATATAAATTATAAATAATTAATACAAATAAATAATTAATATAAAAGACTTTGATCACTCACCAATAAAACTGAATTAATATAGTCTAAATCTACCCTTCTACTATTTAATATATAATTATATAGTATAAAATAATTAATACAAAATAATATATATATATATATATAAATATAATTATTTATTATAAAAATAAAAGTGAAAAAGTATAAGATTTAAAAAAAATAAATTAAATAAATTAAAAAAATTTAAAATAAAGAATATTTATCTAATAAATATAAAGAAAAATAAAAAAAATATTAAATTAAATAAATAATATGAAGAAAAAAAGTTTAATATAAAAAGGAGACAAATTAATTTATTTTTTATTTATATATATATATATATAATTATTATTACAAAATAAAATAATTAATATAAGAATAGAGTAGACTGTGTTTAATAAAACTGAAAATTAATATTTAAATACTTAATACTGGATCTTAAATACTTAATCACTTAAATATGAAGAGATTAAAAATTAAATTAACAAACATAAATATTTAAAATTTAAGTATTTAATATTTTAGTTTGATAATATCTAAAATTAATATCTAAATAAATAGATCTAAACTATTATACCATTATAGTTAGGTAATAAAAACTTAATATATTAAAAATTATAATTTGTTAAAAAATATATATTTCATTATGAAGAAGGAGGAAGTTTATTATTTATAATGAGAAAAAATTAAAATAATAATACATAGAATAATATCTTATTTTTTATTTTATAATTAGTTTAGATATAATCATATTTTTATTTTTTATTTGATGATGTTTAAAAATAATCTAGTAAAAAATAATTAAATAAATTACGATCAAAGAAAAGAAAAAAAATAGTTGTACTTATAAAAAAAAAACAATATGAATTTATATATAGTATTAAATATGAGTTAATAATATATATACATATATTTATTTATCTTGTTTTTTCATTTAATAATTAGTTTATATATAATCATATTTTTATTTTATAATATTTGAAAATAATCTTGTAAAAATAATTAAACAAATTATCATTAAAAAAAATAAAAAGAGAGAAAATAGAGAAGTAATACGACTTTATAATATACAGTAGTAATTTTATTAAATTTAAAAGGATAAAGTGATTTTTATTATGATTATTTTTAGAGTAGTGCGTTTATTTTTTTTTAATTTAAAAATAAACTTCATATTTTAGCTTATTATTTTTAACATGTTTATACTTAAATTTATAGTAATAAGTGATTATAAATATGTGCTTATTTAAAATAAATCCTTAATACATTCAATTAAGTGATAAATTGATAAGTCAAGTTTTTTTTTTTTTTTTGTTTTGTTTTGGGAAAACAGCTTAGTGTCATTTAATTAAAAAAACCCAAAAGAGGGAAAAAAATACAAAAGTTTAAGATCAGATCTAAACATTTTCTAGATTTGATAATGAAACAATAATTGAATTACACACAATAACAATAATCAATTAGAACCTACAACGTTTTTAATTTTATTCTACTTGTGACCATCTCAAACAAAATATCCCATATATGGCAGAACTTTCTATTCTCTTCATTCCTTTCGATTCCTCTCCAGGATTGAATGAGTGCATTTCCATCTGAAATTATATCTCTCCAAATATCTTCAGCGGTTCTACTTCTTCCACTGTGAGTTCTTGAATTTCGTTCTTTCCAAATATTGTAGATTACTGCTCCAAAATAGCATTTCAACATACTTACATAGAAGGATATTCCTTTTGCTTTATTCTTCATCAACTCTTGGATTTCTTCCCATATTCATAGAAAGTTGATGATGTTCATGTTTGCAGCATACATCCTCCATATTTGTATTACAAAAGAGCATTCCCCAAATAAATGGTTTATGCTTTCCTCAACTCCCGAACATATAACACAGTTGATATCAAGAATGTTTATGTATTTTCGAATTCTGTCTTTTGTTGTCAACCTTTTCCTGTATACCAGCCAGAGAATAAATTGGTGACGAAGAATAATCTTTGAAGACCATACCACATTATGCCAATCTACCTCATGTCCTCTTGTTCTAACCATTTCCCATGTCTTTCCTGTAATAAACTTCTCATTGCTTTCTATTTTCCAGCATATTTCATCATTACTTTCATTGAGTTGCTTCTGCCTCATTAGGTTTAGGATTCTATCACCTTCTGGAATACGTCTCAAAAGTGAATCACATTTACCTTCATAGACGTCTCTAAATGAGTACTTGATGTATTCTCTTCTAACTCTGTTTCCTTGCATTTCTTCTTTGAATATAATGAGAATATTATCCAGCCAAGGATCATGCCAGAATAGTATCCCTCTTCCATTTCTAATTGTGGTTTTCACCATTTGAAAGGCATCTTTTCTTGTTTTTAGGATTTTTTTCAATGACCATGCCAGTCAAGTTATTAGAGCATTTAACCACTTACTAATAAACTTAATAATATCATCTAAATATACATTTACTTACCACAATTACCTTTACTTTGAACATTTTGCACTAACCATAATTCTCTTCATTCCCTTAATCCTTTATTCGCTCATTTGGCCTAACCTACAATGTCATAGCTCCCTGTTCGTCAAGTTATCAACAACATTAACTATTGTGTCTTTACATTTTGACATATTTATAACGTTTCAGTTTTGTAACCTTGACAACAATTATTGCTCCTTTAGTCACCTTTCACGCACCATTTTTACAACTGAAACTGTGATTTTCGTCATCAAGTTGTGTAACAGAAATCAGATTACATATTAAACCTGGAATGTGTCTCACCTTATTAATCTTTAAAACATAACCGTTTGTCATCTTTAATTTGATGTCCTCCATGCCAAAAATATCTAGTGACTCACTATCTGTGAGATAAACTTTCTCATAGTTTTCAGCCACATAATTCTCCATTAATTTTTTTTGGATAGTGGTGAAGAAAAACGCTCACGAGTCCAAAACCATTAATCTATCGGACTATCAACTAACAAAAGCAACACATAAGTGATTGTTTTCGATAATTACGTTGGCGATATCATTTTTATCATCGGCGTTCTTTTTCGGTGTTTTATAGTCCCTCTTCAAGGGACTTTACTTACCACAATTCCAACAATCAAATGTTCGCTCATATTTGGACTAAATCCTCATATTCCTTGACATAGACCTACTCTTACATCGGTTGAAAAAATTTCTATTATTACCACTACCCTTATTTTCAACAATTAGGATAGAATCTTTGAACGTTTCACAATTATGAGCGGATTTTTTCAATTTGATCGTTGACCGGGGATAGGACAAGAATGATATTTGTGTCACATGTACCGATCTTACCCCGATTCTACCATACCTAAACACTAATAAACAACATTAATGTACTATCTAAATTTCTATACGTTGCACGGTCTAAAAATAAACATCTCAATATTACACAACTAATATAAATGCAATTATAATCATCAAATAAAATAAAATTTGACAGTGATCGATAACAAATTTTTAATAAGTCAATAAATAAAATTTTATAATCTAGGATATCAATTTTCTTAATAAATAAAAATGGAATAGATTTATAACTAATGAGAGAATAAATTATTTAGTCTTACTAGCAAATATCACAAAATCTATCCATTTTCTTTTTTTCACGATCCATCTAAAAATCACACAATTTTATTATATATATTAATATATATATCTCATTATCTATTATTACCTACCTATTTTAGTCCATGTTTAAATTTTTTAATTATTCTTGAATCTAAACTATATTCAATTTAAGTTGTATATCTCTCATTAGCCTAATAAACATCCTAATCCTAATTAATATGTCATTGTTATCCATATAACAGTAATTTATTTGTTATACTTACAACTCAAAATATTTTCACGTCAATATATTATTACAAATATCTTTTATGTATGCCATCTAGCATACCTAACCAAAATCCAAAATATTAATTTGGAAGTTAATTTGGGTTTAGTTAAATTCATGTTGGGTTTATATCAAGTTGGGTTAGAGTTACCCAAATTATTCAAATAAAATTAATTTAATTTAATTCTCTCTTATCAATGCAATACAAATTAATTATCTTTCAACTCCAATATATTCTCTTAATTTTTACCACGTTGATCTCCATAGTAATAAAAATATTTTTCGAAGACTTTAATTAAATTGCATTAACTAAAAATAATACAGTTAATGCCTTACTCATCGCATAATATACATAGGTAGCGTGTAGGGTGGTTTTTTCCTAAATTAGAAACATTCCTGCTTAATTAAATTATTTGTCATATCTCTACTACTTAAATAAGTTTATAATTAATTATATATATAAATTCGTATTGTGTCTGTGTCGACTCGTGACCGTGTTACGATTATATAAACTCATAATCTTGTTGTGATTGTGTCGTCTTGTGCTTGTGTCGTATCCAACCCACGACCGAATGAGATAATATTGTATCGTGTCGTTCCGTACTAATATTGTGTTGTATCGTGTCAGTTCGTATTGATCCAACCCATTGCCCAACACTCTCTAGAGCTGTGAACACGAATCATTTCCTGCTTTTAGAGAAAGAGAGAGAACTTACCTTCGGCGGTCGATCGATCGAAAGAGTAAGCCTCCATTGAGGTGGTTGATCGGTTGAAAGAGGAAGCTCAAAGAAAGAGAGAGAAAATAAGAACCCGCCGGAGTTAGGTTGGTCGATCGATTGAATGAGAGCACAGAGAGACAAAATTTTCTTCAATACCACTCTAGCGTGTATGGTGGTTTTTTCCTCTAAATTAGAAACATTCCTACTTAATTAAATTATTTGTCATATCTGTACTACTTAAATAAGTTTATAATTAATTATGTATATAAATAAACTCGTGTTGTGTCTGTGTCGACTCGTGACCGTGTTACGATCTTATAAACTCATAATCTGATCGTGTCGTCTCGTGCTTGTGTCGTGTCTAAACCACGACCCGAATGAGATAATATCGTATCGTTTCCTTGACAAAATATCCATAAAAAACCACAAAACAACATTCACAATAAGTGATAGAATTAAAGTGAAAGACATGAACTCGTTACGGTGATTTTGAATCACCTGTTTCTAATAATACAATAATAAAGGTTATTAACAAATATGTAAATTTAAACTATATTATGCACTTACAAATATTACCAATATAAGTAGGGGCGACAAAAAAAAATATGGAAGTGCTGGACCCTATCCACCCCACCATATAGATCTGATGGTAAAATTCTTGGACAAGAAGTTGTGTAAGCAAAACCATAAGTCCGTATGCTCCAAAACATCATAAAATAAATGTTACAGGCCTGACCTACAAAGATGGTAACAACATTGTTAGTAATAAAAACATGTTACAGGCCCGAATGAGATAATATCGTATCGTTTCCTTGGCAAAATATCCATAAAAAACTACAAAACAACATTCACAATAAGTGATAGAATTAAAGTGAAAGACATGAACTCGTTACGGTGATGTTGAATCACCTGTTTCTAATAATACAATAATAAAGGTTATTAAAAAATATGTAAATTTAAACTATATTATGCACTTATAAATATTACCAATATAAGTAGGGGCGACACAAAAAAAATATGGAAGTGCTGGACCCTATCCACCCCACCATATAGATCTGATGGTAAAATTCTTGGACAAGAAGTTGTGTAAGCAAAACCATAAGTCCGTATGCTCCAAAACATCATAAAATAAATGTTACAGGCCTGACCTACAAAGATGGTAACAACATTGTTAGTAATAAAAACATTTTACGAAGACTTTAATTAAATTCCATTAACTTAAATAATACAGTTAATACCTTCTCGTCGCATAATATACAGCGGTAACGTGTAAGGTGGTTTTTTCCCCTAAATTATAAACATTCCTACTTAATTAAATTATTTGAAATATCTCTACTACTTAAATAAGTTTACAATTATATATATATATATATAAACTTTTGTTGTGTCTGTGTCGACTCGTGACCGTGTTACGATCGTATAAACTCATAATCTTGTCGTAATCGTGTCGTCTCGTACTTGTGTCGTGTCCAATCCACGACCCGAATGAAATAATATTGTATCGTGTCCTTGACAAAGTATCCATAAAAAGCCACAAAACATCATTCATAGTAAGTGATATAATTAAAGTGATGGACATGAACTCGTTACTTTGGGTTTGAATCACCTACTTCTAAAAATACAATAATAAAGGTTATTAACAAATATTTAAATTTAAAAATATATTATGCACTTATAAATATTTACCAATATAAGTAGGGGCGACACAAAAAGAAATATGGAAGTGCTGAATTCTATCCACCCCACCATATAGATATGATAGTAAAGTTCTTGGACAAGATGTTGTGTAAGCAAAATCATAAGTCCGTATGCTCCAAAACATCCTAAAACAAATTATACAGGCCTGACCTACAAAGATGGTAACAACATTGTCAGTAATAAAAATATTTTATGAACAATTTAATTAAATTACATTAAATTAAATAATATAGTTAATACTATACTCGTCGCATAATATACACCGGTAGCGTGTAGGGTGGTTTTTCCCCCTAAATTAGAAATATTCCTACTTAATTAAATTATTGTCATATCTCTACTATTTAAATAAGTTTATAATTAATTATATATATAAACTCTTGTTGTGCCTGTGTCGACTCGTGACTGTGTTACGATCGTATAAACTCATAATCGCGATCGTGTCGACTCGTGCTTGTGTCGTATCCAACCAACGCCACGAATGAGATATTATTGTATCGTGTCATTAACAAAGTATCCATAAAATGACACGGAACAACATTAAAACTAAGTGATATAATTAAAGTTATAGACATGAACTCGTTAATGTGGGTTTGAATCACATGCGGAAATGTTGAACCCTATCCACTCCACCATATAGATCTTATAGTAAAGTTCTTGAACAAGAAGTTGTGTAAGCAAAATCATAAGTTCGTATGCTTAAAACATCCTAAAACAAATGTTACAGGCATGACCTACAAATATGGTAACAACATTGTAAGTAATAAAAACATTTTACGGAGACTTTAATTAAATTCCATTAACTTAAATAATATAGTTAATAACTTACTCGTCGCATAATATACACCGGTAGCATGTATGGTGTTTTTTCCCCTAAATTAGAAACATTTATAATTAATTAAATTATTTGTCATATCTACTACTTAAATAAGTTTATAATTTATCATATATATATTAAAGTTTATAATTTATCATATATATATATATATATATATATAAACTCGTGTTGTGTCTGTGTCGACTCGTGACCGTTTTACGATTATATAAACTCATAATCGTGTCGTGATCGTGTCATCTCGTGCTTTTGTCATGTCTAAATCACGACCCGAATGAGATAATATTGTATTGTGTCCTTGATAAAGTATCCATAAAAAGCCACAGAACATCATTCAAAGTAAGTGATAGAATTAAAGTGATCGACATGAACTCGTTACTGTGGGTTTGAATCACCTGCTTCTAGAAATACAATAATAAAAGTTATTAAAAATATGTAAATTAAAAACTATATTATGCACTTACAAATATTTACCAATATAAGTAGGGGCGACACGAAAAGAAATACGAAAGTGCTGAACCCTATCCACCCCACCATATAAATATGATAGTAAAGTTCTTGGACAATAAGTTGTGTAAGTAAAGCCATAAGTCTATATGCTCCCAAACATCATAAAACAAATGTTACAAGTCTGACCTACAAAGATGGTAACAACATTGTTAGTAATAAAAACATTTTACGAAGAATTTAGTTAAATTTCATTAACTTAAATAATATAGTTAATACCTTACTCGTCCCATAATATGCACTAGTAGCGTGTAGAGTATTTCCCCCCTAAATTAGAAACATTCCTACCTAATTAAATTATTTGTCATATCACTACTACTTAAATAAGTTTATAATTAATTATATATATATATATAAACTCTTGTTGTGCCTGAGTTGACTCGTGACCGTGTTACGATCGTATAAACTAATAATCGTGTCATGTCGACTCTACTTGTATCGTGTCTAACCCACAACCCGAATGAGATAATATTTTATCATGTCCTTGACAAAATATTCATAAAAAGCCACATAATAGCATTCAAAGTAAGTGATAGAATTAAAGTGATAGACATGAACTCATTAATGTGGGTTTGAATCACCTGCTTTTAAAAATACAATAATAAAGGTTATTAACAAATATGTAAATTTAAAATTATATTATGCACTTACAAATATTTACCAATATAAGTAGGGGCGACACGAAAAAAATACGGAATTGTTGAACCCTATCCACCCCACCATATAGATCTAATAGTAAAGTTGGACAAGAAGTTGTGTAAGAAAAACTATAATTCCGTATGCTCCAAAACATCCTAAAACAAATGTTACACGCCTTACCTACTAACAACATTGTTAGTAATAAAACATTTTACGAAGACTTTTAATTAAATTTCATTAACTTAAATAATACAGTTAATACCTTATTCGTCGCATAATATACACCGATAGCGTGTAGGGTGTTTTTTTTCTAGATTAGAAACATTCCTACTTAATTAAATTATTTGTCATATTTCTACTACTTAAATAAGTTTATAATTAATTATATATATATAAACTCGTGTTGTGTCTGTGTCGACTCGTGACTGTGTTACGATGTATAAACTTATAATCGTTTCGTGTCGTCTTGTGTTTGTGTTGTGTCCAACCCACGACTCGAATGAGATAATATCGCATCGTATCCTTGACAAATATCCATAAAAAACTATAGAACAACGATCACAGTAAGTGATAGAATTAAGATGATAGACATGAACTCGTTACTATGGGTTTGAATGACCTGCTTCTAGAAATACAATAATAAAGGTTATTAACAAATATATAAATTTAAAACAATAATATGCACTTACAAATATTTACCAATATAAGTAGGGGCGACACGAAAAGAATTACGGAAGTGTTGAACCCTATCTACCCCACCATATAGATCTGATAGTAATGTTCTTGGACAAGAAGTTGTGTAAGTAAAACCATAAATCTGTATGCTCCAAAACATTCTAAAACAGATTTTACAAGTCTGACCTACAACGATAGTAACAACATTGTTAGTAATAAAAATTTTTACGAAGACTTTTAATTAAATTCCATTAACTTAAATAATATAGTTAATACCTTACTAGTCGCATATAATACACTAGTTGCATGTAGGGTAGTTTTTTTCCCTAAATTAGAAATATTCATACTTAATTAAATTATTTTTCATATTATAAACTCATAAACGTGGCGTGATAGTGTCATCTCATTCTTGTGTCATGTCCAACCCACGACCCGTATAAGATTATATCATATCGTGTCCTTGACAAAGTATTCATAAAAATCCACAGAACATCATTCACAATAAGTGATAGAATTAAAGTGATAGACATGAACTCGTTAATGTGAGTTTGAATCACCTACTTCTAGAAATACAATAATAAAGGTTATTAACAAATATGTAAATTTAAAACTATATAATGCACTTACAAATATTTACCAATATAAGTAAGGGTGACACAAAAAGAAATACGGAAGTGCTGGACCTTATCCACCCCACCATATAGATGTGATAGTAAAATTTTTGGACAAGAAGTTGTGTAAGCAAAACTATAAGTCCGTATGTTTCAAAACATGCTATAACAAATGTTACAGGCCTGACCTACAAAGATGGTAAAACATTGTTAGCAATAAAAACATTTTACGAAGACTTTAATTAAATTCCATTAACTTAAATAATATAGTTAATATCTTACTCGTCGCATAATATACACCGATAGCGTGTATGGTGGTTTTTCCCTTAAATTATAGACTTTTCTACTTAATTAAATTATTTGTCATATCTCTACTACTTAAATAAGTTTATAATTATATATATATATATATATATAAACTCGTGTTGTGTCTGTGTCGACTCGTGACCGTGTTACGATCGTATAAACTCATAATTGTGTCATCTCGTGCTTGTGTCGTGTCCAACCCACGACACGAATGAGATAATATTGTTTCATGTCCTTGACAAAATATTCATAAAAATCCACAGAACATAATTCATTGAAAGTTATAGAATTAAAGTGATGAACATGAACTCGTTACTTTGGGTTTGAATCACTTGCTTCTAAAAATACAATAATAAAGGTTATTAAAAAATATTTAAATTTAAAACTATATTATGCACTTACAAATATTTACCAATATAAGTAGGGGCGACAAGAAAAGAAATATGGAAGTGCTGAATCTTATCCACCCCACTATATAGATCTGATAGTAAAGTTCTTGGACAAGAAGTTGTGTAAACAAAACCATAAGTCTGTATGCTCCAAAACATCCTAAAACAAATGATACAAGCCTGACCTACAAAGATGGTAACAACATTTTTAGTAATAAAAACATTTTATGAAGACTTTAATTAAATTACATTAACTTAAATAATACAGTTAATACCATACTCGTTGCATAATATACACCGATAACGTGTATGGTGGTTTTTCCCTAAATTAGAAACATTCCTACTTAATTAAATTATTTATCATATCTCTATTATTTAAATAAGTTTATAATTAATTATATATATAAACTCGTATTGTGCCTGTGTTGACTCGTGACCGTGTTACGATCGTATAAACTCATAATCGTGATCGCATCGACTCTTGCTTGTGTCGTGTTCAACCCACGACCCGAATGAGATATTATTTTATCGTGACATTGACAAAGTGTTCATAAAAAGCCACAAAACAACATTCAAAGTAAGTGATATAATTAAATTTATAGACATGGACTCATTAACGTGGGTTTGAATCACATGCGGAAGTGATGAACCCTATCCACCCCACCATATAGATCTGATAGTAAAGTTCTTGGACAAAAAGTTGTGTAAGAAAAAATATAAGTTCGTATGCTCCAAAACATCCTAAAACAAATGTTACGGGCTTGACCTACAAAGATGGTAAAACATTGTTAGTAATAAATTTTTTTACGAAGACTTTAATTCAAATCCATTAACTTAAATAATATAGTTATAACCTTATTCGTCGCTTAATATACACCGGTAGCGTGTAGTGTGTTTTTTCCCATAAATTAGAAACATTCCTGCTTAATTAAATTATTTGTCACATTTCTACTACTTAAATAAGTTTATAATTAATTATATATATATATATAAACTCATGTTGTGTCTGTGTCAACTCGTGATTGTGTTACGATGTATAAACTTATAATCGTGTCGTGATTGTGTCGTTTCCAATCCACGACCCAAATGAGATAATATCGTATCGTGTTCTTGACAAAGTTTCCATAAAAAGTCACAGAACAACATTCACAGTGAGTGATAGAATTAAAGTGATAGACATGAACACGTTGCTGTGGGTTTGAATCACTTGCTTCTAGAAATACAATAATAAAGGTTATTAAAAAATATATAAATTTAAAAGTATATTAATCACTTACAAATATTTATCAATATAGTAAAGTTCTTGGACAAGAAGTTGTGTAACTAAAACCATAATCCGTATGCTCCAAAACATTCTAAAACAAATGTTACAGGTTTGACCTACAAAGATGGTAACAACATTCTCAGTAATAATTTTTTTTACGAATACTTTAATTAAATTTCATTAACTTAAATAATACAATTAATACCTTACTAGTCACATAACATACACTAGTTGCGTGTAGGGTGGTTTTTTCCCCCTAAATTAGAAACATTCTTACTTAATTAAATTATTTTTCATATCTCTACTACTTAAATAAGTTTATTATTAATTATATATATATAAACTTGTGTTGTGTCTGTGTCTACTCGTGACCGTGTTACGATCGTATATACTCATAATCGTGATCGTGTCGTTTCGTGCTTGTGTCGTTGTTTAACCAACGACACGAATTAGATAATATTGTATCGTGTCCTTGACAAAGTATCCATAAAAAGGCACAGAAAAACATTCACAGTAAGTGATAGAATTAAAGTGATAGACATGAACTCGTTATTGTGGGTTTGAATCACCTACTTTTGGAAATACAATAATAAAGGTTATTAACAAATATGTAAATTTAAAACTATAATATGCACTTACAAATATTTATCAATATAAGTAGGGGCGACACAAATAGAAATATGGAAGTGCTGAACTCTATCCACCCCACCATATAGATCTGATAGTAAAATTCTTGGACAAGAAGTTGTGTAAGTAAAACCATAAGTCTGTATACTCCAAAACATCCCAAACAAATGTTACAGGCCTGACCTACAAAGATGGTAACAGCATTGTTAGTAATAAAAATGTTTTACGAAGACTTTAATTAAATTTTATTAAGTTAAATAATACAGTTAATACCTTACTCGTCGCATAATATACACGGGTAACGTGTAGGGTGGGTTTTTTTTCCTAAATTAGAAATATTACTATTTAATTAAATTATTTGTCATATCTCTAATACTTAAATAAGTTTATTATTAATTTATATATATATATATATATATATAAACTCATGTTGTGTCCGTGTCAACTCGTGGCCGTGTTACCATCGTATAAACTCATAATCGTGTCGTGATCGTGGTGTCTTGTAATTGTGTCGTGTTCAACCCACGACTCGAATGAGATAAGATTGTATCGTGTCGTTACGTACTAATATCGTGTTGTAATATATCGGTTCGTATTGATCCAACCCATTGTCCAACTCTCTCTAGGGTCGTGAACACATATCATTTCATGCTCATCGACTGTCTGAAGTAGGCGCGGGTCCTTCCGAATGCGCTGCTAGTGGTCAACGTGGTAGTTGATCGATCTCATCGACGTCTTCATCTTTAATGATTCCATTTCATATATATAAATTAATCTATTATTATTTTAAATAAACTTTTAATTTTTCAAACTTATATTTAAATGTTGTTTTTTCTGAAATTTAATACGTTTGGTTTCAATATTTCAATATTTTTGACATCTAGTTATTCACAATTATCTCACGTTTTTCTTATTCATATGTCAATATAATTTGTATATATTTGTATATTCATATCAGTTTTTTTGGATTAGAATATGGTATTTAATTTTTTTGTTATATATATATATACCATATTTTCTTATAAGGTTATATAAACACAACTTTATATAAAAATAAAGAACTACAGGTGAAATTTATAGTAGCTCTTAAACAAGTACAACAAAGTACATATTGTTACAACAACAATAATAAAGATACAATAATATTGCAGGATTAAACAAACTAGCTAGTTAGGACACATTAAGATGAATATAGACTTTATTGTTACAAAGTTATTTGATGCAAAAATAACATTAAAACAAACAAGTAGATCCAACCGGTAGGTTCCGAAAGCTTGAAATCGTGAAAAGTGACTTGAAGTTATGGTTTAGGCTTGAACAGGAACTTCCATGTTAGGCCTCATGTTTCCATCTATAGGGGTTGTCGTCTTCCATGGGGACGGATCAACTTTGATCTTCGCGATATCGATAACTTGGTGAGACAATTCCGGCGACTTGTAACCGTTTTTCTCTCCATAGCGATGATCATTTGGGCCTCAACCTTAGTACTGTCTTTGGGAAGCTTGTCCTTGTTTGAATCTTTGCATCACAAGTAGAGAAGCATTTGAAGAATACCAAATCCGAAGCCAAGAATATTGGGAAGCTGAAATTAGAAAAGCCAACAAAAAGAAAACACAAAAATGGTTAGTCCCTTTATTATAAATTTTGTCTCTTTAGATTTTTGGGAAACTAAACGCAATGTTAGGATCTCTTATATATGAGAAACCTGTTAAAGAACCACATAACGACATTAAAAGTAAGAGTAAGTGACAATGCAAATGGCATGTATTCCACATATTTTTTGTTCGAATCACTTGTTTTTGCAAATATAATTACAAGAGTTATAAACTTATAATTAAGAATTATTATATAATAATATTGTATATCAAAGAGAGACGAGTGAGCTGTATATACCAAGATTAAGAGAAGCTCTGCGAACACACAAATCGAGAATATCAAACATATCCATCCCACAATTTTCAGGCGAACCAAATGTCATGGACAAAAGAAGATTCATTCCATAAGTGCCTAGCATCCCCCATCAACAACTTTATTGTTGGAGCCTACATTGATAATATTCAAAACCATTTTGTTAATAAATATCACGTCAAAAGATTATTGAGACTTTTCGACGAATTAATTTATACCTTCTTGGGTGCGTATAAAATGTAAAGGCCAATATAATTAGATTCAATGAAACACCCAAAGGAGTTGATAATACAAGAGGAGCATGGCAGTAAATAGGGCAGCCACATAAGGGATGGACTGAAACCCTTCCGTGGACTTCCTCTTATATATGTTTTAGTTTATGTTTTGAAGTTATAAATAAGCACTAAGAATAATATGAAACAATTAAATTAACTCACACACAGGGGAGAGGAAAACAAAGAATGATATAATGTTACATACACAAAAACATGTCGTGTGTAGAAAAGACAACTAGAATTAGTGTCGATTAATTTGTTTGAATTCACAAAAATATTTAAGATAGCTAGGAGGCCGAATGTAAATGGCAGATGTTGTGTTGTGAAGAAATTCATTCATGTTTTTTTATCTTTCTTTTGTATGGTAAACTTGAAGTCTTCAAATGAAGAGAAGCTTATTGCTTTACTTCTGTCTTCTAAACACTCAAGCACATATTGTAATGATTGAGATCAATCCATATATAGAGAGAGGTAATGGGGGGCCAAGAAGGCACTAGTGGGTAAATAAGAAAAGATAGAGAAGGGCTTATGGGCATATAGTGATTTTGCCTTTATTTATTTTTTCCTAATACTCATATTTTTGCCATTTTTAAGAGATATATTGAAATTTGAAATATATATCTTTCATTCTCATATCTTACAACTAAGTCTGTTACATTCAATTGAAGAAAAAGTTCTCTGGATATTTTGAAACTTAAATGACGCGAAATCACAAAATTGTGATAAAATAAAATAAAGTGGACAATAATGAAAACAAAAGCGATAGATACTCCAAGTATAGAATATTTGTGAAACTACAATACTTTTTGATAATTATCAATAACTAAAAAGAAAAAGAAAAAATAGACACAAATGTTGTTATGATAATGAAAAAAAAAAGTAAGAAAATAGATTGAAAGTTAATTATCTATATGTGCATTAATAGTGTAACCTATTAAATATAATGATGGTTTTGAGGATATCGTATTGATTTAACCATTGAATGCTTTATATATATTTATTGAGAATCACCAATTAACATAATCATGCTCTTCCATGGATTGGATTGATGATCGATATGATAAAAGTGATTCCCATAAATGATGGATATGCTTTTATATATCCCTTTATTAATTTAAATGAATGATTTAATGGGATAATTTTAGAGCTTATCTTTAATACGGTGATATATATATATATGAGAAATGATACAGACAGCTACTGGGAGAGCGATTCTCCCAGCGACTGTCTACGTGGCCTGCCACGTAGGCCAGATAAAAAAAAAAAAAAAAAAAAAAATCTAAAAACCCAGAAGCCCGCCTTTCATCTTCCATTTGCCATTTTCATCTTCTCAAACATTAGGGTTTCTCTCTCTCTCAAGTTCATCTGCAATTCTAGCGATTTTCGTCCGTTCTCCGTCGAATACGATTTTCGACCTCTCTCCATTCTCATCTTCGGTTGTCCGCTCTCTAGCGCCTTCATTGTCTGCAATTTTCGTCCGATTTTTGACCTCCGTCCGTTCTCCATCGACTACGATTTCTGACCTCCCTCCATTCGGTTGTCCGCTCCCTATCTCCCGCTTCCAGTTTGTAACCCCTGAATGTAGAGAGGTTTGTCTAAGTATCATTATTAATTGTTCAAGAAAATATTGTAATGTCGTTATTTTCTCTGTTTTTAATAAGAGAACTGAACTGTATTTAGTTTTGTTCATAAACTATATATAACTGAAATGTCATGTTTTTTTAACTACAATGTCATGTTCTTTCAACTATAATGTTATGTTTTTAACACTACAATGTCATGTCATGTTTTGCACTAAAATAAAATGTCTATTAAACTGCAGTTCATTTAAAAAAAATTGAATGTCATGTTTATTATTTCAAAACACGACATTCAAGCTTAATACAACATTAAAATTGACAATTTTCATTTTTAATATTTTTCATTGAAAAATGATACAGACAGTTACATTACATTACACTTTCAACTGTAATGTCATGTTCTTTCAAATGCAATGTCATGTTCTTTCAATCGCAATGTTATGTTTTTAACACTGCAATGTCATGTCATGTTTTTAATACTGAAATTTCTCTCTTATTCTTCAGCTTCATGGGTGAACCATCATCATCCCCTCCCAATGTTCAAATCCCTATTGTTGGCATGACTTTTAATTCTGAAAATGAACTTCGTGAGTATTATAATGCTTACGCACAATCAAAGGGTTTTGGCATTTGTAAGTTAGGAGCAAGAAATGGGCAAGATGGAAAGCAAAAGTGGTTCTCCATTGCTTGTGCTAAAAATGGTGTATTTACTTCAAAAGGGAAAAATATTTTACAACTTAGACCTTCCATCAAGACGAATTGTAAGGCTAAGATTAACGTTGCTGTTAGGAATGAGTGTGAATTTGAGATTACTAGTGTCTACCTTGAGCACAACCATATATTGAGCCCGGGAAAGTCTAGACATATTAGATCTCACAAAGTTCTAGATTCAATTGCGAAGAGAAGATTGGAAGTAAACGACGTAGCTGGAATACCTTTGTCAAAAACATTTCAATCTATTGTGGTTGAAGCTGGAGGATATGAGAATTTGAACTTTGATGAGAGAAGTTGTAGAAATTTTATTTCGAAAGCTAGAAGGTTGAGGTTAGGAAATGGTGATGCCGAAGCTCTTTGTCAATATTTCAACCGAATGCAAAGTAGATGTTTAAATTTTTATTATCTTTATGATCTAGACGAGGAATCCCGAATAAAGAATGTATTTTGGGCTGATGGTAGATGTAGGGCTGCTTATGAGTATTTTTCGGATGTCATAACTTTTGACACAACATATTTGACAAACCGCTATGACATGCCTTTTGCTCCCTTTGTCGGGGTTAATCATCATGGACAATCTATTTTGCTCGGATGTGGCTTACTATCTAGTGAGGATTCTGAGTCATTTATTTGGCTTTTCAAAGCCTGGTTGTCATGTATGCACGGACGTGCTCCAAAGGCAATAATCACTGACCAATGTCGATCAATGGCCATTGCTATTGAAAAAGTATTTCCAAACACCAATCATCGTTTTTGTCTTTGGCATATCATGAAGAAACTCCCTACAAAGTTGGCTGCTCACGCTCAGTATAAAAGTATAAAAAAAGCATTGAAGAACATTGTCTATAACTCAATCACAATTGAGCAGTGTGAAAGGAATTGGATGAAAATGATAGAGGAGTTTGAATTGGAGGATAATGATTGGTTGAACTCTTTGCACGTACAACGATCTAAATGGATTCCTGTATATGTTAAATGTCACTTCTGGGCAGGCATGTCAACATCGCAAAGAAGTGAAAGTATGAATGCATTTTTTGATGACTTTGTTCATTCGAAAACATCCTTAAAACAGTTTGTTGAACAATATGATAGGGCACTGAAGAAAAATATAGAGAAGGAAAAGAAACTGGATTTTCAGTCTTTTAATTCCACCATTCCAATTGTTAGTGGTTATTCTTTGGAAAGACAATTTCAAAGTGTATATACTAACGACATTTTTAAGTTGTTTCAGAATGAAGTGACAGGATTGATGTTTTGTGACACATCCATAATTGAAGACGATGGGAGAACTACTATATTTGGAGTAGTGGAGTCAATTTTGGGTACTAATGGAGAACATTTGAGGGATGTTTCATTCAAGGTACACTACACCCCTGTGGAGAGTTTTGTAAACTGTCAATGTCTAATGTTTGAGTATAGAGGGATTTTGTGTAGGCATATTTTGGCAGTTTTGAGAAGAATGAAAGTGAATCAGATGCCGGTGAATTATATATTGGATCGTTGGCGCAAAGATTTGAAACGAGGTTATCAAAGCATCACTAACATTTATGATTCAGATGTGTGTGATAGTCAAAGAAATCGTTATAACTATCTAGCTCCAATGATTCAAGAGGTTCAACAACTTGCATCAATGTCTGAAGATAATACTTCTGTTTTGGCTGAAGTGTTGAAAGAAATGAAAGAAAAATTTATGTTAGATTCAACATCATCAACAATTACCACACCGCCAACAACTACTACGCAAACAGAAAAATTGATTCATTCTCCCGTGAGAGTAAGAGCTCGGGGTAGACCAACAACAAAACGAAAACAATCTGTCATTGAAAAGATTACGAAATCGGCTACAAGGGCTCGAAAAAAGGTTAGTTTCTGCATTTTCTGCATTTTTATTGCATTTTCTGCATTTTCATTATTCATTTAACATGACATTTCAGTTGAAACAACGTGACATTGCATTAGAATAGTTTCTGCATTTTCTGGATTTTTATTGTTCTTAGGATTTTCTGCATTTTCATTGTTCATTTAACATGACATTTCAGTTGAAACAACGTGACATTGCATTAGAATAGTTTCTGCATTTTCTGGATTTTTATTGTTCTTAGGATTTTCTGCATTTTCTGCATTTTTATTGCATTTTCTGCATTTTCATTATTCATTTAACATGACATTTCAGTTGAAACAACGTGACATTGCATTAGAATAGTTTCTGCATTTTCTGGATTTTTATTGTTCTTAGGATTTTTTGCATTTTCATTATTCATTTAACATGACATTTCAGTTGAAACAACGTGACATTGCATTAGAATAGTTTCTGCATTTTCTGGATTTTTATTGTTCTTAGAATTTTCTGCATTTTTATTGCATTTTCTGCATTTTCATTATTCATTTAACATGACATTTCAGTTGAAACAACGTGACATTGCATTAGAATAGTTTCTGCATTTTCTGGATTTTTATTGTTCTTAGGATTTTCTGCATTTTCTGCATTTCTATTGCATTTTCTGCATTTTTATTGCATTTTCTGGATTTTTTTCATTTTTATTGTTCATTTCATTGTTTCTGCATTTTCAATGTAGGATCATGTCTCTACTCAAGAACAATTGAATGATCAAGTATCGACTCAAGAACAATGGAATGATCCAGTCTCGACTCAACTTTCGTTCACATCACTTTTGTCATGTCAACTTTCCCATGTTGCCGATTAAACACTGTTCAACGTAAATAGTAATTGTATAAATATTTTGATTAAGCACTGTTCGAATTTGTAACATGACATTGCAGTTCAAGTAACATGATATTGCAGTTCAAGTAACATGATATTGTAGTTCAAGTAACATGATATTGTAGTTCAAGTAACATTACATTGCAATTCGTGAAACATGACATTGCAGATCATGTAGCATGACATTGCAGTTCATTACAGTTCATTACATAATGCATTTAACAGAGTTCATAAACATGAAATTGCATAAATAAAACATAATGTTGTTAACAAAATTAACTAGACAATGCAGTTAAGAAAAATAACAGGACAGTTCAGTTAAATGATATTGTTATTCACCTAACAAGACATTGCAATTCATAAAACATGACAATACAATTAAGAAAATAACAGGACAGTGCATTTAAGATAACATGGCATTGTTGTTCACCTAACATGACAAAATAGTTCAAGTAACATTACATTGCAATTCGTGAAACATGACATTGCAGATCATGTAGCATGACATTGCAGTTCATTACAGTTCATTACATAATGCATTTAACAGAGTTCATAAACATGAAATTGCATAAATAAAACATAATGTTGTTAACAAAATTAACTAGACAATGCAGTTAACTGTTGTTCGTTTGTTACCTTCGTTCTTCTTCCTCATTCTGTTTATTCTTCTTCTTCACTTCGTTCTTCTTCTTCACTGTTTTCATCTTTTTTGCTTCGTTCTTCTTAGAAGCATCATATATAACCACTTGTTTATTTGATTCCTAAACATTACAAAAATGTCGCAAGTTAGATTATATAACCGAATGTACTAAAGTAAAAAATGATGAAGAAGTTACCATTTTGTGTGGAACGAAGAACGCGAGCAGACGATGGATTTTCTCTGATGAACTTGAGAGAAACCCTAATGTTTGAGAAGATGAAAATCTCTGATGAACTTGAGAGAAACCCTAATGTTTGAGAAGATGAAAATCTCTGATGAACTTGAGAGAAACCCTAATGTTTGAGAAGATGAAAATCTGTAGCCGATGAACTTGAGAGAGAGAAACCCTAATGTTTGAGAAGATGAAAATGGCAAATGGAAGATGAAAGGCGGGCTTCTGGGTTTTTAGATTTTTTTTTTTTTTTTTTTTTTTTTTTTTTATCTGGCCTACGTGGCAGGCCACGTAGACAGTCGCTGGGAGAATCGCTCTCCCAGTAGCTGTCTGTATCATTTCTCTCTCTCTCTATATATATATATATATATATGACCAATTAGGTTGATCTAGCCCAATAATCCACTTGCTAATTTTGGGTTGTTCGGACAACAATTATAAAGAAATGAAACTTTAGAAAATATAATAATATGTTAAAGAAATATTTTTAAGAGTATTAAGTGTTGTATATTAACCTTTACAAACAACTTTTATAAATGAGTAATTAACCTAGAAACTCTAAATTACTTATACATACAGACTCAAACACACTAATAATTAAATAAACCCTAATTGCATAAGCCTTAATTGCATAAAAGACAATTAAGACCAACAACTCTTAATTTACTGACAATCAATGTTTAAACTCACAATCTCCCCCCATAAGCTTGATTTGGTTCGAGATTTTTCACGTCAAGCTACTCTCGCATCTCTACGAATTTGACTCTTGCTAGTGCCTTGGTGAGAATGTTTGCACATTGTTCTCTCGTTCTTACGAACTCTGCAACGATCTGTTGGTTCTCGACACATTCACGGATGAAGTAGAACTGAGTGTCGATGTGTTTATTGCGTCCATGAAATATTTGATTCTTCATTAATGCTACTGAGGACTTGTTGTCGATATAAAGGGTTACCAACCTCGACTTGCATCTAAGCACGTCGCTCAACAAGTTTCTCAGCCAAAGTCATTGACACGACGTTGTAGTAGATGTCATAAACTCCGCCTCACATAAAGATAAAACAACAGTTGGTTGCTTTTGAGATTGCCAGGTAATCAAATTCCCGTTGAGATAAAACATTATCACTCTGGTGCTTTTTCTATCGTATGTGTCACCGGTTAGGTCGCTGTCAGTAAACCAACGAGTTCTTCAACTTTTCGTCCTCTTCTTAATTGAATCGCATAGCTCATCATTCCCTTCACGTAACGAATAATGTGTTTTACTACTTGTCGGTATAGAGTGGTAGGATGCTCCATGTATTGACTCATTATGCCAACTGCATAAGAGATATTAGGTCGAGTGTGCGTCAAGTACTTGTGAGATTTGATGATACGCCTATACTGTTTCAGATCCACTAAGTTTCCTTCCACATCATTTCCGAGCTGCAACTTTGTTTCTATCGGATACTTGTTCGAGTTTTAATCTTCCATTACAAACTATTTCAACACCTTCTTTGCATAAAATGTCTGCTTCACCTCGATGCTATCTTTTTTCTATTCCACCTCGATACCAAGATAGTACGAGAGTAGCCCAAAATCACTCATCTCGAACTCCTTCATCATTTGTATTTTGAACCCCTCATCATCAACCCTTAATGTTTGATCCTGTCACGATCAAGTCATCGACGTATACACCAACAATGAGTACTTCTTCTCCATGGTTTCTCGTGTACACAGTCTGCTCTTGAGAACATTTCACGAAGTCGAGACTCCTCATTCTCTTGTTGAGACAAGTGTTCCACGCCCTTGATGATTGACGTAGTCCGTAGAGAGCCTTGTATAACTTGTACACCTTGTGCTCTTTATTTTTTTATGATGAAGCTTTTATGTTGAGCGATGTAAACTTCTTCTTCAATGTTATCATTGAGAAATGCTGATTTGACATCCAAATGGTGAATCTATCATCCATGATAAACTACGATAACAAGAATTAGCCTGATTGTATCAAGTTTCGCTACCAGTACAAATGTCTCCTCAAAGTCAACAACTTACTTCTGCACCTAACCCTTCACTACCAATCTCACTTTTTGCACTATATTCTAATTAAAAGAAAAAGTGAAATTATAACTAACTTTAAAATTTAATATAACATTAGTAATCAATTAATATTTATAATAATTAAGAATAAAGTAGTTTCCTGTTAAGTTATTTGGAGTATTTTAATTTTATGGTAGAATTTTTTTTTTATCAAGCATAATAATATCATTACATAATTAAATCACTTAATTTAATTATAAAAATCTTAAATAATTTTAAGCAAGTTTGAATTAAACCATAATCAAACATCATGCAATGCAATGAATTTACATACAGATTTTACTTTTTGGAAGCCCAACTTAAAAAAAAAATTATTACCAACCAAATTATTATATATCCAAACTTTTATTTATATTAGTTGTTGGGACAATTTTTTCCTTAATTTTTTGATACTGGACCTAACTTATAATTTTTGTATTGATTCCTCATTTTATTATATTTATTTAATTATTAATTAATTAATTAATTAAAATATTAAAATATTTTAATTATTTAATTATTAAATATAAAAATAAACTTAAGTTCCTTAAAATGAATAATAATCCATTTTTTTCTAAATAATTCAAAATTTATTTTAATTCAGAATAAATTCCTATTTATTTTAATTAAATTTTAATTTTAAATAATTAATATATTTTAATAATATATCTTAAATAAAATTTAATTTTAAAAAAACAAGATCAAATTAACTCTACTAGGTAGTTTAATTAGCATTTAAAATTTTGTACATATTTTGGTCTTTAAGACGGTTGTATTTTGGTCTATATCTAGTGAACGAATTTCGTCATTATTACTCATTATTAAGTCTCAACAAATCACAAATTTATTATTATTAGTACAATGGATTGTAACTATAATAACTAATATTTGTTCACTTATTTTTGTGAGTCGTACTCTTACCACAAAATATTTTTTTTATTAATTGCACAAATAAAATTTTGTTTAAAAATGATGTCTTCAAATATGTTTATCTTTAAAGGTAGCATATGGTCTTTATTAACAATTTTGTCATGTGACCTCCAATTAAATTTGCAATATAATTAGTATTGTGATTTATGGAGTTACGTACAATTTAAATGCTAATTAATTAAATAAATAAATAAATGGATGAAATTAGTATAACAATTTAATATTTATTGATTGTATCCAATTTGAATTGTTTTATTTAGAGTATTTTATGGATTTGTGAATGAGATGTTATTTGCGTTCTAGTTAGAAAAACGAAATATCAAAAATATATTTTTTTAAATATAATATACTGATATTTTATTATTTTAAATATTGAAATAAAGATATTATGAATAAATTAAATATATAATTTAATAGAAAATTTGTATTATAAATTAGGTTAGAGTTAAAAACATTTTTTTAAATAGTTAAAAGTATTGTTTTGTTATTTATATAAGAAATAGTGTTACTAGTAAATTACTAAAACCATATATATTGTGAAAATTGTTTCATTGTAATCGCTTGATTGGATGAAAATGGATTAGCCAAACATTTAATTAAGTTTTTTCTTATTCATGAATATATAAAATCGAATAATAAGTGTTAACTTGAGAGTAGAAGACTTTTTTTTTTTTGATGAAATTTAAATTGAAAAAATGGATTTTTTTTTTCTTTTTTTCAAGAGCGTAGATGGTGGAACTATGTATTCTCAACAAATACTATTTTTTTGTTTTTAAATAATTTTAAGAAATTTGGGTTAATTTTAATTAATCCTACAAAGATGGTTTGAATGAATATGAATTGACTAATTTTGAAAAATGTTTTTTTAGATTTAATTAGTTAAGAATTAAATAATCCATAAATTTTGGTTTTTGAATTAATTAGATGAAAATTGATTTTTAAATTAATTAATTAAAATTAATAAACTCGTTGAAAAATAGATTTTGTATTATCATGAAATAATCCAATGACCATGTTGGAATACTTAAAGTAAAAGGGACCATGTTGTTTTATTAAAAACGAGAAATCATAGGAATCTTGTGGGTTACCTGCCTTTATAGGATCTCAATATAATATTTTTGTTCGTAATTGCTTATAGATTTTGTAAAGCGTAATCATTTATTTTATAAATAATTTACTGTCATTACCAACATAGAAATTATCTTCACATATTATAATTATCAATCATTTATTTTATAAATAATTTATTGTCATTACCACATAAAAATTACCTTAACATATTTCAGTTTCCCTTTTGACTTGAAAATATGGTTTGATATGATCGATATATACGTTAAATCTTTTTTTTTTACATTCTAATAAAAATGACAAAAATATATCTTTTGAATAACAGTGGAATATATATATATGATGCTTAATTTTCAAAGTGTCTGGATTGTCAGGTCGAGAGTTGTGCTTAATTTGAATATACATGTAAGAGTAAATAGATACTTAGATCGGATTGTGGGTTAATCCGTCCATAAACTTAAAACAGTTAAAAATAAAATTAAAAATGCTATATGTATGTTTCGAAGTTGCAATATAACAAAAACAAGTACAACTTTTTAACCAACTAGGCTAATAAGATTTTATATTTAAAATTTAACGCCAAATTTGATGAACGCGGGACATTCTTTTCAACTTTTTAACTAATTAATATATATATATAATTATGTAATTTTCAAAGTGTCAGGATTGTCGGGTCGAGAGCTGTGGTTAATTTAAATATATATGTGAGAGTAAATGGATATTTAGTTTGACCCGTCCATAAACTTAAAACGGTTAAAAATGAAATTAAAAATGCTATATGTAGTTTCGAACTTGCAACCTAACAAAAGAAGTATAACCCTTAACCAAATGTGATTGTGATGTGGTTTGTCGAAGGATAATAGGCCGGTAACAATTAAAAGTAGTTAAAAAATATGAATCAAATATTTGATTAACCAAAGTGTGAGGCCACTATGATAAATATTAAAAAATATGAATCAGATGTTTGATAGACCAAAGTGAAAGTGTAGATCATGAGATGAGAGGTTCGTTGAAAAAAATATCTGATGAGATATGTGAGAAGATGAGTTGTTTTACCGAAATAAATAAAATGTGAAATGAGAGTATTCTATTTTTTTTAATATATTATTCATGATTTATTAAGTATTTTTTATTTTAATATATTATTCATGATTTATTAAAGATTTTAAACATTGAATATATATTATTATAATTTATTTTGTTCATATTTTTATCTGTGTGTATCGCACAAAATTTTTCCTAGTTTTTATAAGAAATATTGTTCATTATTATCGTCGACTCAATAACCCATCACATTCAATGAATTGAACATTTAAAAGGTTACATAAACATATATATTTCCTTCTCATGTAAAATAAATACCACCATAAATCTCATAATTGTTTTTGGCCTCCCAAGAGGAAGATGCAAATTAGAAATAGAGAATAACGAAGAATAAGATAAAAAGAAATTATATATTTAATTAACTTATTTATTCTGAATGATTTATTCTCTCTATTTAATTCATTAAATATTTAATTTATTAAAACATTCTATATATAAATATATCTTATGAAATATTTTTTCACTAAGATCATAACACTATATATTTAAAATCTCCTTCAATAGTAGTTAATTAACTAAACTGTTAATTTTCAATAGAATAATTATAAATTTCAATAGGAAATAATTCTTTCAGATAAAAATTATTTAAAGTCAAGACTCATATACACCCCCCACAAAAAAGGAATAAATAAACAAATCTTACGTTGTACATAAATATCATAATTGCTCAAATTTAACTTAATATAAAATATAATTACAACACATTGAGCCAAACATGCTCAATAAAAAAAATACATCCAATAGTAACATGAACATGAATTAATTAGCTACTTATCAAATAAAGATTTTAAATTAGATTTAAGAGTATTTTGTTTTAAATAGAGATAATAATTGTGTAAGATTGTATTAGCCTTTCTAGAGGAATTCAACATGTCCTTTAAAAGAAATGATAGTAAACTCTTTAGAAAAAATTAATAATCTAATGCTTATATCAAATTAAGTTATGCGTTCTAATATAATCTCATTTAATTTAATATTGTATAAATATGAGAGTTGAAAAAAAAATTCAAAAATTATATTTAATAATTGATATAGGTTCAAGTCACTCAAAACCAAGATCTTAAGTGGTTGGGTAATCCTCTAAAATCTAGAATTATTTCATATAGTTTAATTTGAAAAATATTAGTTATATATTATTATTATTATTTTTATATATAATTAATTATTTTATAACTAGTGAATTTTAAAATTTTATATAAACCCAACCAACCGCCTCTATATTTATGCCATAACCTATTAAGTGCTTTATCTCGGATATTTAAATATAAAATTAATTAAAAATAATAATAGGTAAATAACACAATAAAAAAAATTAAATTTATAAAATTATTATATTAATTTATTATTTGAATAAATATTAATTTTTTTATTTATAAATATAAATTTGTTTTTTAATGTAAAATAGTATAAAATTGAAATGGTTTATAAATTCGTAAAATCGTAAACTTTTATTATCGTACATTTAAAATCTTAAGAGTGTATCTATTTAAGAATAAATCGTAAAATTTTAATAGTTCAACTCGAGATTTTAATTAAAAAGTATTCACTATATTGTCATCCAGTGGCGGACCTAGAAATATTTTCTCGGGGGGGGGGGCAAATACATAATAAAGTAGCATTTTTTGGCTATCAAATAAATGCATTTTTTAATTAAAATTTTACTCGATAATTACATAAAAATACTAATAAGCACAATTACTAAATTATTCTTGTCCATGAGTCGGTACAAAAGAAGACAAATATCTTCATTACGTTGACTATACCAATCAATCAATTCAAGAAAATTTCCTTTATTTGATGAACTACTTGACTCATCCTGTCCTCGAAAAGGTAATCCTTGCCTCAATAGAAAGCGTGTTACATCAAATATTGTCGTTAAACATGTGTGATAATTTATTTATATATCACGACCATGTGTACGTAAAACGTTTCTCACGTTATGTCTTTGGTCTTAAAATGATTCAAATTGAATTCTAGCTTCATTATGATAACTATTTGAAGTTCTCATATGACGATTGAATCTTTCTAATGCTTTTTTCCAATTTTTGTACTCATCTCCTATAAATGTATCATCTACGTTTTCTCTATTTAAAGGTTTGAAAAGATAACACCAAAAACAAAATGATGCATCTTTTGATATGCTATATTCTAACCATGTATATTTGATCAGTAACATTAGTAGGCTCATTAATTGATTGAGAAGACTCATGTTGGTCATGTGATGTAGAAGTACAAATTCGTTTATAGAACATCTTCATTATTCTATATCCTACATAAAATAAATGATTAAAAATAAATATGTGTCACAACCCCTAAATAAAATCTAACAAATACATTTATTTGTTGAAATAATTTAAAATTAATTTAAAATTAAGAAATATAAAATAATATTTTACCCTTATATTTATATAAATTATTATTTTACCCTTATATTTATAAGTAATTTGTATTATTAATTATATTAAAATTAATAAAATATATATATATAAATAAATTATAATATAAATGTAGTTTTAAAATAAATAATAATATTATATGATTTTCATTATTTTATATATAATTCTTTATATTTTAACTTATATAAATAAATGTTATTTATATATTAACTAAAATTTATGTATTATTATAAATATTGTATTTTAGAAAATATATTTTTTTTTTTGTATAAAATAAAATATTAATAATAATTACTTTAATAAAATTATATTTGAAATTAGAATACTATAATTATGAATTAATTTTTTTTTATAGAAATGGTTAATTTATTATAAATATTAGAAAAAAAGAAGTGTGAGGTTATAATTATAGTAGAGACAGGGTTTGATTACCTGACTTCTACTATACATTTTAACTCTAAAATCACTCAGACAAAGCTTTATTTGATAAACATATATATATAATATCTTAAAAGTTTTACCCTCGTTGTGGGAGACCCGCCACTATTGTCATCCATCTGCTCTACCAAGCTTAATATGTAGGCTATTTAGCCATTAAACTTGATAATATGCTAAATAAAATCGCACCTTAACTGAAAAAATTAACACTTTCCTATCTTATACACATGATTTTAAAAGTGTAAGTATTTTTACTATTTTTTAACACAAGTGTGAAGTTTCAAAGTCATAGAAATGTCAATCTTTTAAGTTATGGATTTATTTAGCCTTATTTGACAAGTTAAATAAAAATTCTAAGCCTCTTCTTTTCTTTTTTTAATTTATAAAACTCTTAGCACACTCAAGTCAAAGATCAATTTTAATTTGAAATGTTTTTAGTATGATATTTTAATTTATCATTTAAATGTTATAACTAAATTAAAGATAATAAAAATAATAAAACATTCAAAACAAAATATATTTCAATAAAAGTCGTTAACTAATTAACCAGCTTCATAAATATCAAAGTTATGGAAATGGAACTTAAACAAACATGTTTTTTGTGCCTTGTTAATTTCTTATTTTTTTGGGACGAGATATTCTAAAGAAATAACTTTGGGAGAATATATAACCGAAAAATGACTCGAATAATATCTATCTAGATAATCTCACTAAATAGTGCAAACTATTTTGTCTTAACTTAAACAAAAGAAAATGAGACTAAAGATCAATGAAGAGGTTGATAAGTCTACATAGACAAATTTTGAAGTAAAATAAGCTAGCAAATTATAAGTTTTTGAACCCATACTCTAATATATCCAAGTAGAAGGTTGAACGTGCATCGCTCATCTCCTGAACGCTATTGCCCGTTCACATCGTTGTGTGGGAGTCGATGTCGACGAAAGCACGGGTCCTTCGAAAAGGACCCAAAATCTCAACTTAAATCAGATCATTCAAAATCGAAATGTTATTTTTCTATTTTTAGATAAGCATTTTTGTGGGTCACATAAAATAGAAAGAGTAATTATCAACTGTTATATATACTCAATTACTAACATACAGATATATGAAATTAAATACATATAAATATTTCATTAGAATTTTTATGGTAGAAAGCAAAAGACAATCAAGAACACACATGCATTTTTTATTATGTAAACAATAAAACATAATGACTGAATGAAATATAATAGCATGGTATATATGCATTAAAATTACCAATAATTTATTTTAGTGTGTGACTTATTGTCATTGCCAACATAGAAATCATCTATATTCGTCACCCAATAACATACATATAATTCAATTTCGCTTTGGACTTTACAATAATGCTTCATATATATGATTATCATCAACGTTAAAATGTGCATCTTTTCCATTCCAATAAAAATGTCAAAAGAAAAGTGTGTTTTCAATAATATTTTCGTGAAATCTTCTGAAGAAATATTGTCATTTACTCAATGTGTTTAGACAAAAGTCATCATCGATTGACATCTCACATTCAATGGGGCTGAAACATCTAAAACGTTACTAATGACATATATATTTCCTACAGTAAAGAGAAATGATAGGGGAATGAAATTTGGGAGAGAGAATGATGTGGCACAATTTGATTGGCCGAAAAAATAATAAAAATTATTTTTCTTCTCTCTCCTTACTCTTTTTTCAACTAGTGATATAGTGACACATCATTCCCCCTCTTAAATTTTCTCTCTCTATCACTCCTCGAGAGTAAAATGGTACTCCATAACCACAAATGTTTTGAAAATAATATTAACGGGAAATAAAAAAATTCATTCCTCAACTTCACATTTCATTCTTATAAATAACCAAAAAAATGGAGGTTAAATTATATTGCCAACATTTGAACACAAAACCTCAACTATATTTTAATTTAGGTCTATAACCACTAAGCTATTGAAGAGATTAACAAATTTATTATTATTTAAACTATATAATAACCATATATATATTTTTATAATATAAATTTTAAAATGATTCATGATTTTTGTTTAAATTATTAAAAATAATTTAAAAAATAATATTTATAATATAATCTAACAAAGTTATATATATTATTTTTTTTTAAATATGAACTTTTTCAATCGTAACACGATTTGTAACTCAATAAATTTTAATTTAGAATTTTAACATAGTTATTAGTTAATGCCCTTATAACTTCGTCCTCAATCTGAACATATATCTATTCATTCACAATTATATTAATTTCGTATAAATGAATATGGACAGAATTAACATAAATCATTCTTAAATTGAAAATTCTTTTCATTAAATGTACATTGTTGTTAAGATATAATTTTTATACATATCAGAGAGATTTCATCAGACCCATGGTGATTTTCTCATTTACTACGTTGTGAGCAATAATATTGGCTAACGTCAATTAGAGAACTCCCAAAATCTTGTATATCAAAGAGTTTTCATTCAACTTCATTGATCTTCTCTGCTTTCTTACTCAAAGAAACATGGAGCTTTTTTTCGTAGAGGTAATCCTCAATCTGCATATTCCAAAACGTATAATATGTTTCATCGAATTTTTCAATGCCATGTCCTATACTACTCTCGTCTGCCATCGTTTCAAATGCTCCAATCTAGCGTTGAAGCTTTGATACCACTTATCAGGATTTGAATACCCAAATCCGATCTGTTTGAAACGATCTACACAAATCGCAATAAAATAAGAAAATAAAAACACAAAAAGATATAGATTTATAGTGGTTCACTCAAATGAGTTCTGTCCATTTCAACCGCCATAAGATTTCACTATTAAAAAAAATACATCATTTTTTTTCTCACACTTTATCTCTCTAAACCTTTAACCATAACATATTTATAGGTAAATATTCGGTGTAATCAAACTAAATAATTATTGGTTCGGCCCAAACTCAATCACAAAACCAATAAATTATAATTAACTTTTTTATAATTTATTATAAGTATATGCTTCATAACTCAACACATTGAATATTGTCATTCTAATTAGGGGAGACAAAAAATCCGATCTGAAAGATCCGATCCATTTATCCGGCCAATCCGAAAAAATCTGAATCCGATGGATCGGATTCAAATATCAATCCGATACGATATTTTTACCGGATTTCCGGATCGGATACATATCGTGCAAAAATAATTCAGATACCCGAAGCCGATCCGGTGAATTTTAAAATTTTAAAATAAAATAAGATATTTATAGAAATTAGAAACTCTAAGGGCCTAAACAATAGTTAGTATATTTTTATTATTTATCTGAAATAATATTTTGGTAATTTTCAACCAACCAACAACATTTGTCAATTGAAATAATTCTATATTTACCCAATCAAATATATTATTAAATAATTAATTATCAAACAAAAAAAATAGATATATGAAAAAAATTCGGATCGACGGATATCCGGTTGGCCGATCCGATCTGGTGTTTTTAGATCGGATAGTTGTCGGATACTAGGTCGGATATGGATCGCAAATTTTTGTAAAAATAGAGGCAGATATCCGATCTGAAATACCGTATCGAATCGGATCGGTAGATTTCTCCACCCTTAATTATAATGATATTATAAATGATTCTTGACGGTGTATTCTAGTCGTTAAATGTTCTCTAATTTTTTTTAGTTTTATAGTTCATCAAAAGAAATAATAGAGATGTACTGTTTCAAAAGATTAAATTAGATATTAGTGTAAGCATTTTAGACTTACATTTTTTTTCAACAATATTCAAAAGAATATATAATATTATACTATTAAAAATTTAATAGTTCAAGTTTTTAACCACATTATCATTAAATTCAATAATAATTTATGTGTTATCCTCCACTGCCCCAATATAGATATTCCTCCAAAAAAACAGTTTTCTCAAAGAGATAAATTAAGATGATATCAAATTGGAGCAAAGTAGAGAGTGTTCCAAAATCCTATAATTTTCCATTCGGAGAAAGACCAGACGATAATCTAATAGCCCCCTTTTGTAATTCAATCCCAATCATCGATCTTCAATCCCTCTCCTCTCAAAGAACTGAAATCATCAACCAAATCTTGAAGGCTTCTCAAGATTATGGATTCTTCCAGGTACTTATCATCATCAATATCATCTTCTTCTTCTTCATGAAACTCATGTATAACTAAAATGACAGCTGATTAATCATGGGATATCCGGGGAATTAACAAGGGATATGATGCTAGTAGCTGAAGAATTATTTGATCTACCAACAGAAGATAAAGCAAGATTATATTCTGATGATCCAAATAAACTTTGTAAAATGAAAATGAGCATAGATTACTCTAGAGAAAAGGTTCATTATTGGAGAGAAAATTTTCAGCAACCATGTCATCCTCTTCAAGATTATATCAATGATTGGCCAACAAATCCACCAAGATACAGGTAATCGATCTTATGAAACAATATTAGTTATACTTTGGAGGTTAGGTTAAAACATCATTTCATTATGATTTCATATTTGTGTTAACCCATGAGGTTTAATTCATTATCATGATGATGATGCAGATAATAAGTAATGGGAAGTTGAAGAGTGGGGTTCATAGAGTGGTGACCAATTATTTTTCTATACGTTTCAAAATTTAATTAGAGTTTTATCTGTATTTTTGGCTAAGATAAGTGATTTATTATTGTCTTTTTTTTTTTTATGAAAGGAATGAGATTTGAATTATTGATTAAGAAAGAAAATTAATAATTTTATTATTATGACTTTAACCCCTTATTTTTACTTAATTAACAAGTTAAATGAATTATATACTTCACATTAGAGCGGCAAATAAGTTGAGTCAAACTTAAATCAACTTTAGCTTGAATTCGACTCAATTAAGTATTTATTAGCTCGCTCGAATTTAACCCAAAATTTATTTTTAAAACAAAAATATCAAAGTTATATACCTATTAAACGAAAGAAATTAATAATTGATAGTTGAGTAATTTAAGTATTAATTTTTTAATGAAATAATATGAAAAAAATGAAGTGGCGATAGATAAAAAAAAAAAAAAGTGTTTATGATTAAATGAGGGAAATGGTGAGGAGAGAAAAGTGTTCGTGAATAAGTGACAGAAATTATTAAAATAAAAAAATATTTATTAATAAGTAAAAAAAATTATAAAAAGAAAAATTACTATAAAAATATATGATAAGATTGTAAGAATATATTATTATTATTATTATTATTATTATTAATAATATAATATAGTATATTACATAAATTTATTTATGGAATATATTTACTTAGTATATTATATTACAACAATAATATAATATATTTTAACTATAACGAATTATGAACTCTATTTTTTTAGGGCGATAATTATAATTAATACAAGATATAATTTTTTAGATTTTAGGTTTTAATATTAAAATAAAATTATATATTATGTAGTACCAGACACGAAAAAGTTCGACAAATCATCAAGCAATTATTAAATGAGCTCGAGTTCGGCTCTAATATTAAATAAGTCGGCTCGAACTTGGTCAAATTTAAGCTCAAGTCGAGCATTGACCGAGCGGCTCACGAGTAACTTGACTCATTTGCATCTCTACTTCACATGAATACCAAGAAAATTCAAAATGACAATTTAATTTTAAAATCAAATAAATAGGAAAAACTTTTTTTTATTTAAAATTTAATGTTTTATTTTATTTCACATAGATTGTTATTATAATAGAAGTTGTACAATTGTATAGTTAAAGATTCCCATGAACCTTTTTCAGTTTGAGTTATTTAAATAACTCAAATCACTCAAACATAATTTCACTCACTTCTCATTAATCATATCACTCAATTGATTATTTAAAATATTAAAATACTTTTTATTTTAAATTATTATCTATTATTTTATTATTATATATCAATACTCTTTAAATAATTTTATTAAAAATATTTCCACCTCCTCGACATAATCGTCCATCCTTATTTATTTTCTCACCTTACATTAATTATTATAATAAACCCCATCCGAACAAGTAGGCGTTGGACAACATGGCCTCTGACAAAAACAAAATCCTCCCCGCAAACATCTTCCATTTGGAGCACCTTCGGAAATGCATTGTGCTTTGCAAGCTGTGTCAAAGAAACATCTGCCTTTGAAATTGGGGGTTCGAACTGCACAATCCACAGAAAATACTAAATCGTTCTCTGCAAAACAAAAAGTCGATCAATCTTCTTTCATTATTAATTTTAATTGAATATTCTTAAAATATTTTGAATAAACTTACTTGCAATAAGAAGAAATAATACAAAGGTAAAATTGAAAAGTAGTTTATTCATGCTAACTAATATTAAAGACAAATATTAACGATATTTGTGAGTATATGAAATATATTGTAGGATTAGAGTGAGTTGATTAAGAATGAGATAGAATTCAAAATGATTGTTTCAATATTAATCAATTTATCTCTAGTCAATGTTAATCAAAATATAGATTTCTATAATATAAAAAAAAAGTTATTGTAATCTTTTAATTAAAGTTTGAAAAATATATATATTAAAAAAGTTTATATATTAAAGTTCAGATTTTCAACTTAATTAATAAGTTATTTTTTACCTGTTATGCTATTGCTATTATTCTTTCATTAAATTATTTAAATAATAAATTAAAATATTTTGCTACTTTATATATATATATATATATATATATATATATATATATATATATATATATATATATATATATATATATATATATATATATATATATATATATAATGCAATTTAATTGAAACAAATAGATAGAAAAGCATTTTAATCAATTTTATAGAAACCTATATAATGTCAAATTTCATTTATGAGAACTTTACTTATGTATTTTATTTTGGTTAATTTGTTTGTTTTCTTTAAAAGGATAACATTTTGTATTAACTTATAATGTTTTTACAAATACGGATAGAAAGCAGGGACAATAAATTAGAAATATTAATAAAGATAATCTCAAAGAAATTGTTTAATATTTTAGTTAAATACTAAGTTGTTAATATTTGATATATTATAAATAAATTTATAAATATTATATAAGATATATTATATATTTAATGCAATATAAACCATTGTACCAATTGTAATTTGTAGATAATTACATTATCATATGTTACAATTTAACTCATTAAAATCATTCATATCTTAAATTTAAAACTTATTAAATTGAGTTTGATCTATATGAGTCGGTCTCATTCACTTTCATTTATTAATCTCTATGTTGAAATTAATTAAATATTTGAGTACAACTATTTTGTTGTTGGGCCGAATAATAAATAAATATATTAGGGATAGGTCTACAAACCATATAAATAACGTACCTATTAGGTTAAACTCATTAGATTAAATGTAGATAGTAGAGATCGACATATTCATTCTTAAGAACACTAAAAGACTATCGATAAAGGGTTGGAAGGTCTAAACCCCACCCACATTAGACATACTGATTTAGGTCTAGATTCAAATATAGAATTGAGAGATCCAAGATTGAGAGAAGATCCGAAAAACGACTTAGACTTAATGAATTGTTTTTTATTACAGATTTGTACTTCCTTTTTTAGCTCTCCCTTCGTTTTCGATCTCTAAAACATTTTAAACCTCATCCTTAATGGCGGTTCGTACCTCACAATTGGTCTAAGTCCATGCCTTACATTTCGTTTGAATGCTCCCGCGATAGGAGACGAGAGATTTTAATGGTAGGTTCGACCTGAATATTTTTTTAAATAAATGTTTTAGTCGATACTTTGCTAAGTTTCGTGGATTACCTTTCTCTCAAATCTCGTAAAACAAAGTGAGAAAACAACCCTCTCGGGAGTCGTCTCATCTTAAATTGAGACGAGAAACCGAATTAGAACTTATCATTAGTTAGACATAATTTAGGACTCGCTAAATAATATACTTCTCGAAAAACTAAGAAAAAACAATTTAAGAAATTCTTTTTGAGCTCGGTGATGGGTTACGTGTAATGCTTACAAAAATATTGTAGAAGAGAATGAACATTGACCTTGTAAATACACTATTTTACACCCAAATAATTAAAATAAATATATTCAATCTAATATATTGTTTATACACAAATACTATACTATAATATTTAAGGTAAATAATTAATTTGCAAAAAGATTTTTTTTCCTACCAAAGGTTGATTCAAACTTCATATTTAAGGAAAAAGAATGAAGTGGTGTAATGTGAAATTTAATACAAGACCAAATAATTTAATATAATATGAAATTAAATTTATTCCTTAAAAGTGTATTGTCATAAATATAAAGTAAAAAGACTTAAGTGACATTTTTAATTTTTGAAGATCTAAATTAGAAATATTTAAACGAGAATAACTGACCTATAGGCTGTGCAAAAAAACCGGAAAACCGGTAACCCAACCGAACCGATAGTTAATCGGTTTCATTTTAACGGTTTATTGGTTAACCGATTCTAGCGGTTCCAGTTAATCGGTTTTTTACCGGTTAAACGGTTCGATTTTCGGTTTCCCTATTTTTCTAACGATTTAACCGGTAAACCGGTAATAATTTAATTATATATTTTTATATTTTATAATTTGTATTAGTTATTTTATAAATAATTTTTATAGAATAATTTTTAAAAAACATTATAATCTATATAAAATTTTACAAAAATAAATTAATAACAAATTGAAATAGTTTCATTAAAATATGTAAAATTGTTTTTATAACGATACGATAACGTGGAATTATAAATTAACAAAATCAAAATAGCTGAGCAAATTAAAACTTGATGTCTTCAAAGTTCAACCTCCACTTCATGTTTTAACTTTCTCTCCAACACGTCACACCTAAAATCAAAGTTATAAATTATAATTTACCGATTTCACTTCCCGTTCTATCGATTGAGAAGGGGATTCAATCATATTCGCTTATACTTGGTTGGTTAAAAACTAATCGACATAATGAATTTGAATTTTCTCAAAAAAACATATAAAAACCTAACAAAATAGCTATAAAATATATTATATTGTTACAATAAAATTATATATTATAACATATTCTTAAATATATAAATAAAATATATTATTATAATATAATATAATATATTTATATTATATTATATAATAATAATATAATATATTATAATAGAGACAAGAAAAGATAGAGAATAGTATAATAGGAAGGTGCGAACAATAATTTTTAAAAAAATATTTTATAAGTTTATTACTTAATTCAAAAAAATTGAATTATCGGTTTCTAGTTAAACCCGGTTAACCGTCTAGAACCGACCAAAACCGGTAAAACTAGAACCGGTAAAACCGATATCATTTACGGCCGGTTAACCGGTTTGTAAAATAAAAGCCAAAACCAATATTAACCGGAACCGTTTAACCGGTTAACCAATTAACCGACCGGTTGAACACCCCTACTGACATATTAGTTATTTTGTAATAGTAATAGTCCCTAAATTGAGAGAAAGATCATTACATTCTAAGGAAATAAAATATTAAAGAATATGTACATTATAAAGAAAGAGAAGATTATAAAAATTATGAACTAAGGTACACATTCAGATTTAATTTTCACAATTTAAATTAGGATTTAATTTGGATAATTCTAACCTCGTTACATCACTGCATAGTTCGAGAGCGAGGCTAGGCTTAGGCCCATTTACCTCCATGAGAGTCATTAGGTTTGACCGGTTCAATTAATTTTTTATTCAGTTGGTAGGAAAAATTGGATGATTTTATTGATTTTTGATATTCCCACATTTAGAAAATTATGATTTGGTGTGATTTTGAGAAAATAATTGTTTTTAGTAAAAAATATCTTAATATATAATGATACTTATTTTAGCATTTTAAATAATTATTTGATAAGATAAATGAACAATAAATAATTTTCACCGAATATGAATTTAGTTATTGTTGATTCGTGGCGCTCTAAATTATTGAGTCTATTAGTGTTCTAAAGGCTTGAATGAATATGGTTTGATGATCCCAAATATTTGAATAGAGTGAGAGAAAAGTTAGGGAGATTTTAGGTGATATTTTACGTCGAAAATATCGGGAAAGGAAAAATAATTTCTTTCATCACGAAACACGATCGACATGAAATGCACAATTGACACCAACGATACGCGCGATCGACACGATATGAAGGCTGCAATTCGCTTGTTGTGGTCGCATTTTCTAGTCGCTCAGGATCGCTTGTCAATTCAAGAACGTGCGCACCCTCATACCCAACAACAATAATAACTTAGAAGATCAATCATCCCTGCAATTGCAAGAATCACACATCGTTTGTCGGTTTGAAACACGATCGGCATGATCGACACGGTAGGCACGATCAACATGAACGACGCGTTATCGACTCTAATAGCTAGGTCGGTCATTCATATACAAAGTTTGGTTGGAATGTTATGTTTTCTAGCTTACCATGTTCTGTAATAGCTAGGGTTTCTGGTGTACCCTATTTTGTGATTGTTTTGATTTGCTACTGTGTTCTTTTTTTCATTAAAATAGGAAGAAATAAAAACAATAAGGATAAGAAAGTCAAAAAAAATTATGATGAAAGGTTTAAGGGAGGCAGCTGAAAATGAAATTAATAGGATTGCTGAAGAAATGATTCAGAAAAAACAGGAATGCAAAAAATGTAAGGAACTAATTGTTATTAAAAATTCTACAAAAAATGCTGCAAAAAAACAGGAGAAGAAAGAAGGAATTTGGAAGATTGGTTAAAATAAAAGAGCAAATATCTTTACACTAAAAAATCAAATCACAAAGCTCTTGATGCACACAAAGAAATGAGAGTTTTTTCTCAACAAAGAGAAAATGCAACAAACAACCGTCTTATTGAATGTACACTATATTAAGGACTAGAATTTACTATAGAAGGAAGAGTATGAAAATATAATAAACTAGTCAGTTGAAATAATGAGGGAGTTGATGAAGTCCCCTAAATCAAAGACCTATACTATTAGGGGTAATTCCATCCAGAGAGTAAACAAAGTCTGAAAAAATAACGCATGAAAGAAAATAGAGGATCATGCTTATAAAAGAAAATTTTACTTGGGAGATGTTAAAACAAAATGGAGGTTAAGGAATGGAAAATGTAGTGGTTAGAAACTACATAGGGAAGAACAAAGTACCATTCACAGTCACCAAGGAAGTTTTAATGAAACCATGAGAGCAAAAGGGACTGTAGAAGATTTCTACAAACATACATGATCTCTATTTTCTACAGTTCAATAAATAATCAAACTTGGATGATATTCTGAAACATGGGCATACTTATATTGAATTCAACTATATGAAGCTGGAAAGATGGTTTGAAGAATTTGAACCTGCTAAGAAAACAATTTGGATATGGTTTAAGCTTTGAGAATATTCCATCACACATTTACAATATAGAAGCTCTAAGTCACTTTGCAAGTTTATTGGGAAACCATTATACATGGACTCAATTACAGAAGGCTTACCTTTGCTAGAAAATTTTGATCTAATTAGGGACCAGTTAGAAGTTGACATGATGGATCACACTGGATGTCATTTTATGCTACACATCCGTACTATGATCTATGTCATTTAATTATATTGATATTCGTGATCATTGATGGGTTGAATTACGAACTAATGTAATTAAACCGCTTTGGTTCAATGTTGATATGATTAATGGACGAGATTGATTTGGAGTGACTTTAAATTATGATAGCCACATTATTTGCGCATAAAGATGAACACATGTAATTATATATATTGTCCAAGTGGGAGATTGTTAGATTTATTGGACTAATAAATAAAAATAATGTGTTTGGGCTATTTTTATTCGGAATTCAATAAAAATAAAGTGATCATTAAGTATTTATTATTTTTTATTGAATAAGTCACATAATTAATATAATTAATAGTACGGAACGGTTATGTGTAGAAACCGTCAATTTATTTATTATTTATGATGATTAAATAATAAATAAATAAATATAATATAAAAGGGTTGTGGTTCCCCGATTCACAAGTCGCCAGTTTTCATTTTCCCATTAAACTCCATCGTAAGAGAGAAGGAAGAAAACCGCTTGTAGAATCGGAAGAGCAAACTCAAACTCAGGATTTCCATCATGAATTCAGGTACGCTTCCGCTTGTTTAATCAACTTATGGACATGGAGAAATTTATGTATTAGGATTGTGATTGATGCATGTTAGATATTATCGATCTATAGGATTATAGATTAAAGCCTAAAAGGAAATCTAATATGTATTTGTTTAGAATCATGAATTTAGGACTAAAGAAAAAAATACTACAGGAAAATCTTAAGAAGAAAACTGTCGCGAACTCCTCAGCAAATGCCGACTTAGCCTCGGCTCAAGGGAGTTCTAACAAAGACTTGTCGAAGACTACGCTAGAAGCGGCGATGCTCCGAACCTAGATGACCAGGATGCAATCTTATCTGATCCAGTAGAACTCTGAGCTTCATGACAAAATCAAGTATCTTAATCTTGATCTTCACAATGAGACAAGGTCTTCAATTGAAATCCTCACTCTCCATATGGTCGAAATATCCAAATCCCTCAAGTCTGCAAAAGCTGAGCGAATCGAGGATGTTGACGTGGTCGCTCGACGCTTCCAAAATGAATAAGATGCGGCTGCTGAAGTTTCTAAAACCACCACCCTTGTTGTTGCTGAACCTGATAACATTAAAAAGGGGGAATGTAGCAATCGAGGGGGGAACAAGTGCTCGTGGCACTTGTTCCAAAAAGTCAGTCCAAAAGCAGATCGATGAGGTAGCCGTGGAAGTGGCCGCGGTGGTGGTCAAGGTGAAAGTAGTCGAGGAGGAGGTCGACTGCAACATTTTATGTTCGGCGAAAGAGGTCTCCAAGGCTGAACATACAAGAATTAAAAGGGAGGGAATCTTAAACTTTGCATATCTTATGTATTTTATATTTATAAATATATTGGTTAATCTTTAAGTTCGTGTTTTTAACTCGATTTTTAACTTAGTTTTACAAACCAGTTTTGGAAAGGGGCTAATCATATTCACAAGATATTTGACGAGGATAAAGGAATGAAAAACATATAGCACAACTCCCAAGGAAGACAAAGAATCATGATTTCCAAGAAGAGTAAATGAGTCTAAACAAACAATGAAGATAAGGATTCAAATCAAAAATTAGAAGTATATTTCCTTTTAAGAAAATAATAAAAGAGATGATTTAATTCAAAGCTTTGAGTGTTTCCCTTTTTTTGAAATTCTCGGAGTTAAAAAAATACAACACATTAAATCGAGTCATTTTTCAAAAAGGATTTTCAAAACTTCACATGATGGTAAAAAATATTTTTAGAATCTTAAAGGAATTAAGTTTTGAATTTTTAGAATTATAGAACTCCTAATATGATATTACAAAGATAGAAATTTTTTCAAACGGATCTAAAAAATTTTGAAAATTTTTATGAGAATTAAAAATATTTTTAAGAAGCTACATTTTAATTTTATGATTTTTGGACTAATGAAATTAAGTTATAAATTTTCAAAATTTATGATTTTTTTAAACGGGTCCAAAAATTCTAAAAAATATTATTTTTGAAGAAAATAATATTTTAAAAATTGTAAACCATTTACAAATAAGAAAATATAATTTTATTGATAGAAATCTTAAGTAAGTACAGCTCACTTAATTTTGATATGGAAAAAATAACGAGAGATTTTCAATTTAAATGATAAGATATAAGGATTTAGAACTTTAGTAATACAATTATTGTCACATTTCCAAGATTATTAATTATTTATTATTTTTAAGGGTTTTTATTATTATTATTTCCACTGCTGCAACTATCTCTTAGAGTGATTAGGTTAAATGGAAACCTTGCGACTCACGCGAACTGTCCTCGAGAAAGCCTTTTCAGGCAGTCAAGGACGAATCTCTGGATAGCTTTGTCCTCTTGCTGCAGGTACGTAGCTTTTTGACTGTCGAAGCTCTTGCTGCAGGTCTTAATTTTCAGCAACCATGTTATCCTCTTCAAGATCATATCAATGATTGGCTTACAAATCCAATCAAGGTCTTTGAATTTGTTGATCATATTTGTTTGTGAAGAGAGGTGGCGGGGAAATATATGGTTGAAGTTAGAGAAACACTATTGTTGTTGATTGTTGATCTAATTTGCGAAGGATTGGGGCTTGAAAATGGGTATATGAAGGAATTAGTGAATCTTGAACAGTTGATGATTTTGAATCATTATCCAACGTTGGTCCTAGGATTGCCTAAACACTGTGATCCACACATGCTCACACTTCTCATCCAAGGCCAAATTCCTGGTCTCCAGGTTTATAAGGATCAACACTGGTTTTCTATTCAACCAATTCCTAATGCTTTTGTGGTCAACATTTGTTACATATTTAAGGTATTTTTTTATATGCATTTAACTTAAGTTTACTAATCAAGGCAGCAATGTAGATCACATGAACTCATGTCTTTATCCCAAATTATTTTAAAAAAATAAGAAATTACTTTAGAGTGTAATTAGGGTCTCAATTTAAGTTGGGTTCGGGTTGACATGTTAGCAGGTTGAGCGATATTAACATGAACCTAACATTTTAGTATTTTGGGTCAAAATCTTTAACTTTAACTTGACTTGTTTATTTGTAATTGATCCGACCCGATTGACCTGACTCAACTCGAACTCAACCTGATTTAATTAATATTACATCTTCATTTCAAATTAAAATGACATCAACACAAAATAATAATAAAGTTAAATCACAAAATCTTGTCCAGAATACCTTACAAACTAAAATGAGTGAGTGAACACAAAATCTAAAGAGAAAATTATAAATGGATTGACGGATCAATTTTGGGTTTTAACCTGTTAAATTAGTCAACTTGATTACAACCAAATAAAAAAATACATGACAATATCCTAATTGTTTTTTGTTCGGTTTGAATCATATTTTCTTGTCGGGTAAAAAATTGTCGGCCTCAAGTGTGATGCTAAAAAAAATCGAGATTTTTATTTTATTTATTTATTTTGCAGATCATTAGTAATGGGAAGTTGAAGAGTGGGGTTCATAGAGGAGTGGTGACCAATTCGGAGAAAGCAAATGACTACTATTACCAATTTCATATTTCCTTCACTTGAAGATCACATTGAGTCATCAAAAAAGCTGGTTGACACAACCAAGACTGCACCTTTGTTTAAAAATTTTGTCTTTAAGGAATTTTATATCTCGTATTTAACTGATGTCCGAGAAGGGAAAGACCCGTTACAGCACTATATGGTTCGGGACTAACTAAAATTGGTTGCAGGCCTGATTGTCTGTCTTTTGTTATGAAAACCTAATTCATGTAATGTCAGTTTGTATTAACTGATTTACAATAATTAAGAGTATTAGTATGTATGTTGATAATATATGTACAATTAAAGAACATTTCTTTGATCATCTCCAACAATAATACAGTGAATAAATATATTTTGTTTTAATAGAGGAGCTTATGATAATATTTTAGTATAGGTTAATTGTCATATGAATATTTGTTTGTAATTAATAACTCAATAGTATAATACAAGAATTCATATCATTAAGATTATCAGTTTGAAAAAAAAAAAATATTTTGTTTTTTTAAATATATGATTACTACTGTAATTATTAAAAATCTACACTTCAATTTAAAATATTAAAATAATTATTTTAATTTATTTTTAAATAAATAAAATTAAAATAATTAACCCATGACAAAAAATAATTAAACAATTAATTAGGTTAATTATTGTGATAATTAAAACCTATTTAATTAAGAAAATTGGTCAAAATAATATAAATAAAATTATCTAAGATAAATGTTATCTTAAAATAATTTAAGGGAAAAATAAATTATTTATTTAAGCCTAAATAAATAAATAAATAAATTGGTAAAATATTTGTCATATTTAATTTAATATTTTGTTTATTTAAAAAAATCAAAAATAAATTCAAAAGGATGAAAGGAAAATCAATTTCAAACAAACCCTTAAGGTTTTAAAATAAAAATAAATCAGGAATCTAGTGTTGCCAAAAATGGGAAAATTGGTTGCAGCAGAGACCACGTCCATTGGATGGACGCTAGAACCGCATACAAAGCATCAGAGCGCTCCGCGTAGCCTATTGTAGCCGAGGAGAAAAACGTGTGCATCACACTTGATTGGGTAACGCCCCGTTCTCCAAGACGCTAACGAACCGCCCAAACGCAATGACGCTTGACGGAACGCCAACGGAATGCGCTAAAGCGCATGAAACAACTCCGTTTTATGCGCCACCTCTAACGCGTCGCCGGAAGGATAAACATCATAGATTTGTCTTTGATTTTTTCTTTTTGGAACTTCCTCCATAGTCAACCATTTCGGCTAATTTAAAGCTTGAAATGATCACCTTACCACGGTGATCATTTTTCCTATCAAAATAGGGACGATTCATCCTTATTTCCCCAAGTTGACTGAAGAACAGTCAAAACGCCATTAATGGCTTTTGGTTGATTCAGTCCACTTGACTCCTCCACCGATTTAGGGCAGCTATAAATAGACCCCCTGAATCATTCCTAAAAAAAGAGATAACATCTGAAGCCTTATATCAAAAGTTTTCGAAAACCCGCCAATGAAGCTCAAAGTTTCTATTTTTTCGAAAATTCCATATAAGGCCTTAAATCTTGGATATGAGCATCCCAAAAGCTTTCCTATTGGTGAAAATTCTGTATTTACCGTTTGAATTTAAATTTTTTATATTTCAAATTGCATAAGTTTGTATGCTTGCTGTTCATGTTGTTTTATCGTTGAATAATGATCTTAGGATCATTTAGAAACTATCTGGATAATATAGAACCGATCAATCGATCTTATAACAAAATCCCAAATTTGAAATTTTAAAATCCAAAAATTGGGTTTGTTGTTCTTGGGCTAATTTGTTGAATCACAACCTAGAAAGCTTGCCAACATGATTGTAATGATGTTGGGCAACTGTTTGGATCATATGATCCATCCCGATCATGTTTGATCAAAATCAAAATTTTCAAAATAATTGAAAATTTTGAGTTCTTGAATTGGTTCAAACAAGCGGACATTGTTCTTGTTTTGGTATCAATCAAGTATATGTAGCATAAGGAAACTATTGGATAGGTCCTTACACTTCAAAACAACTTTAAAATAAAAAACCTGATTTTTTATCACTAACTGTTTTGAACAAGTTGATCATCATCTAGGTTGATCATTCCTTGAGATGATGATCAACATGTTCCTGCGAACTTTTTGAAGCTACTCAAACCCTTAAAAAATGAATTTATAAAACTGAACCTTTGTGTTCTATAGGAACGAGGCTTGTTAGCCTAGGACCGAGAATTTCAATAGGACCAAGGGATCCGACCGATGTTATTGAGTTAGGAACGAGAGGTCCGATCGACGATTTTAATCCATGACTGAGATGTCCAACCTAGGACTGAGAGGTCAAACCTAGGAGCGAGTATCCCCGAACCTATGACCGATGAACTTAGCTTATAGTAAACTTAGGACCGATATGTTTATACACCTAGACCGATGAACCTAGCCCAAGTCTAACCTAAGATCTATGGGTTTATACACCCAGACCGGTAAGATGAGTCAAGTACCGATAGTCCTTAACACCTAAACCGAGGAACTTCGACATCCAGACCGAAGATCCCGAGCCTCGACCGATAAAAACGAACCTAATGACTTAGAACTCTAGTCTTAAAGCCTATTTGGTTCCACTTTTTAAAATCCAAAATTATTTTGTATTTAGTTTGGTACCATTCATTTCGATTTGAATGATTTGATTGATTTTTTTTATGCCCACGAACCATAGGTTTATATAAAATGATTAAAATGTTTTTCTATCTATTTTTCTATTAAATTGTATTAAAACAATATATATATATATATATATATATATATATATATATATATATTTTGTTAGAATATAAGATAATATATATGTAAGATATTATCACAATATTATAAATTGTGATAATATCATTAATATATTATATTATATCAATATTATATTATATTATTAATTTCCTTATAAGCTCAATGTAATGTTTATATAATAGACATAACTTATGTAATTCAATATATATCATTCAATACAATCTCATTCTCTTTATTTTAACATGGTATCAGAGCATTCTTATCGTTCTTGAGTCAATCAAGTGATAGTCTTCCGCTATCTCCATTATTGGTTACTTTAGTCATTGATGGAGGGCTCTAATAATTCTTTATTAAATATTATTATTATTATCTCTTAATAATATTTTATTCTTTCAAATAATTATGTTGATGTTCTTACTTTTTTTCGACAATCATATTCTGAGTTTGTTTTTAGTTGTTTCTTTATCCCAGTAGTTAATGCCATATTTTTATTGGTGTTAATCCAATAATATGTGTTATTACTGGTTATTTAGTCAACAAATTGTCATCCTCTCGCTAGAATGGGTTTTACAGGTGTTGTTTCACCCCAACATTCCATTCCCATGAGATTCTACATACATTTTTACTAGTTTTCTTTAATGCAACACACTGCCATCCCGTCGTTGGATGAATTTCGAGACTCGTGAATAACTTCGGAGTTCATTCGGTTGTTGTTTCACCCCAACATTCTATTCCCATGAGATTCTACCTCTTTGTTGGTTTATCCGTCAACACACTGCCATCCTTTAACTGGATGGAGCTCACGAGTTTTTGAAGCTTGAAGAATACAACATCAACATTTCATTATTTTGTCTTCAACCTCAAATCGATCAAGCGTTTTCCATCTTGAGTTTGAGGAGGGATATTAGAATATAAGATAATATATATGTAAGATATTATCACAATATTATAAATTGTGATAATATCATTAGTATATTATATTATATCAATATTATATTATATTATTAGTTTCCTTATAAGCTTAATGTAATGTCTACATAACTTATATAATTCAATATATATCATTCAATACAATCTCTTTCTCTTTATTCTAACATATATAAAATAAAAAAATATTTTAATTTATTATTTAAATAATTTAACGAAAGAATAATAGCAATAGCATGACATGTTAAAAATATATTTTAATTAAATTGAAAGTCAAAACTTTAATTTATAATTAAAAAATATATATATATTGTCCATGGCTCATTCCTCCATTTGATGTCCTTCTCTTCTACATTGTCGGTTCAGGCTCATTTAGAGTTTGGGTGTTATTTTCAATAATGCAGAGGTATTTAGATAATACATCCACTCCGTCAAGGACTTACAAGACTCGGATATTTTACGAGCAAATACTTATTCAAAGTGGGTCATGTGAAATATCACATTTCTCTGGGACAAACAAAGAAATTTATAATTTCAGCAAAATAATAATAAAAAAGACAATTTCGTTGGAAGATTGGGGAATATCCCCAATGAAAGAAAGAAAATTATCGTTTAATAAAACGACAACAATCAAATTTAATTATTGGGATTATTGTGATGCCTTTACTAAGGCACTATATTATGAGAATAATAAATATAAACATTTCTGGTTCATCAAGGTATGTGCAAATGTCTATAGAGGTGATATTCCCCATTGGTTCATAGACTGGTTTTACTGTTTTGGTCCCTGCCCAAAGATTTTACCAGAAGAAATCAAGGTCCTATTTGATAAATGGAGCAATGTATCTCCCCAGCTTCTGCAAAAACAAGAAGCTAATTTATATATTGACGGAATAGCTTCAAGTTTCTTTTTTACTGAATTTTCCATTCCATGGATCTGGAGATGGATTCCTGAATTTGGTTATACCAAAACAGGCATTCCCTGTCTATTTAGGTCATCATTTTATAAATTTTGGGATAAGATGATGAGAATAGATCAGGAAACAAAGGAGCGATTCGGGAAGGAGACAATGGACCTCCTACACCAGCAAATAAGTATGTATGAAGAAAAACGACAAGTAGCGGAAGCACCGTCCCCGTTTGATTATATCTCCAAAAAATTTCGAATGAGGTCAGAGAACTTATCAAAAAGTCAGATGATATCTGCATATATTGAAGAAATGAAGAAAGACTTTATGTCTAAATTTGAAGATGATAATAAATCAAACAAATCAGATTCAACTATGGCATCCGATTATCTTCAAGACGCTCAAAGTGACGTCGCCATTGAAGACATTTTCGAAGCAATCAAAGACACCTTGGTTGAAAAATTTTCAAAAAAAAGACGTTGGATCATCATCATCCAGCCAGTTCAAAATTTAAAGAGAAACAAGATCCGAAAGATGCGGAAAAAACTTATCTCGGGAATCCCGGGAGGTACTGTTTGCAGAAGAAGAAGACAAAATCCGTAATTTGCGGAAAAAACTTATCCCGGGAATCCTGGAAATCACTGTTCAAGTTTTTAACTTTTATTTAAATGTTTTACTATAAATAGTTGTTTATGTTGGGTTGAAAGGGGAGGCGAAAACGACCCCTAAAATCTGTATTGTACTCTCTCTCTATTGTACTCTCTAGCACAATCATCCAGTTGTAATAAATTTGAAGCATCATCAATAAAAGTTTGGAGGACAGTGTGTTTATCCTTCATTCCTAGGTACGTTCCAAATCTTACTACGTATTTAATTATTTGCTTTAAATGTCAAGCCTAATAGGCTAATCAAATTAGGTGTTGATCATGACCGCTAACTACCCTTCATAAAATAAAAAAAAATAAAAAAGAGTAATTAATAAAAAATTAAAGCTTATCTTAGAAGCTTGAATGGACATCTGGCATGGATTTGAAATGTCGATCCCTTTTATAAAATTGTACTTTAATTTTGTGTTCCTGTTTGGTCCTATTTAGCCACCGTTTTTGGCATGCATGTTGGACATTTTGGAACTTTAAATTGAAGTTAAGTATTATAATTGGTTGATAGGCATTTCTATTATCCTTAACACAGAGGTTGTCCCTCTTCAGACTTTCTTTGTAATTCGATCCTAAAAATTTCTAATGGTATATATATATATATATATATATATATATATATATATATATATATATATATATATATATATAATTTTTAAACTTTAATTAATAGATTACAATCACTTTTTCTTATATTATAGAAATCTATATTTAGATTAACATTGACTAGAGATAAATTGATTGATATTGAAATAATTTTTATCCTTTCAATAGTTCATCTCATTCTTAGATCAACTCACACTCTTACAATATATTTCATATATCCACAGATATCGTTAATACTTGTCATTAATATTAGTTAGCATGAATAAACTATTTTTCAATTTTAGTTTCTTATTATTTCTTCTTATTACTAGTAAGTTTATTCAATATATACAATTAAAATTAATACTAAAACAAGATTGATTGACTATTTATTTTACAGAGAACGATTTATTACTGTCTAAGATTTGTGCCTTTATAAGCACCAATTTCAAAGATATGTGTACATTTGACAAAGTTTGCAAAGTACAAAAGGTGCTCCAAGTGGGAGATGTAGAGCTGGATTGTGCTTTTGCATGATCACTTCGGTTATAATAACCATCTATGTGAAATAAAAAATATATTAAATTTTGAATAGATAAGTCTTTCTTATTTACTTAATTTTAAAATTAAATTGTTATTTTGAATTTTCTGTAATATATAATTAATTTGAGTTGTTAATTAAGTAAAAATAAGGGTTTTATAATCACAATAATAAATTATTAATTTTCATTCTTAATCAATAATTCAAATCTTATTTCCTTTCATACAAAAAATAAGAAAAAACAAAAATAAATTATTTTAATTTAGGGTCGATAGTTTAAGATGTATGGTTTAATCAATACTTATTAAAATACCCACTAAGGAAACATAACAAAAATCATTGAATCGTCCAAATCAAAATGAATTGAACCGGCCAAACCTAATGACTCTCGTGGAGGTAAATGGGTCTAGCTTCGAATTATGTATTGATGTAACGGGTCATTCCCATTTCGAATATCAGTTAAATAGGAGACGAAGAAATCCTTAAAGATGAAATCTTTAAACAAAGGTGATCCATTCTTGCTGCCATGGACCAGCTTCTTTGCCGGTTCAATGTGGGTTTCAAGTGAAGGAAATATGAAGTTCACAACAGTCGTCCTAGCTTTATCCGAATTGGTCACCACTCTATGAACCCCACTCTTCAACTTCCCATTACTTATTATCTACATCATCATCATGATCATCAATTAAACCTCATGGGTTAACACAAATATGAAATCATAATGAAATGATGTTTTAACCTAACCTCCAAAGTATAACCAATATTGACCACAAAAGCATTCGGAATTGGCTCAACATAAAACCATTGTTGATCCTTGTAAACTTGAAGACCAGGAATTTGACCCTGGTTCAGAAATGTGATCATGTGTGGATCACAATGGCTTGGCAATCCAAGAACCAAACTTGGATCAGGGCATTTTGGGTAATGATTTACAGTCAACAATTGTTGATGACTGAAATTCTCCTTCAAATACCCATTATCAAGTCCCAATCCCTCACAAATTAAATCAAGAATCAATAAGCTTGCTTTTCTCACTTCAACTGCATATCTCCCTGCCACCTCTCTACAAGATACAGAGATTACTGAAATACCCTGTTTCAATTACATATTTATAAGATCGATTACCTGTATCTTGGTGGATTTGTTGGCCAATCATTGATATAATCTTGAAGAGGATGACAGGGTTGCTGAAAATTTTCTCTCCAATAATGAACCTTCTCTTTAGCATAATCAATACTCATCTTCATTCTACAAAGTTTATTTGGATCATCAGAATATAATCTTGCTTTATCTTCTGTTGGTAGATCAAATAATTCTTCAGCTACTAGCATCATATCCCTTATTAATTCCCCAGATATCCCATGATTAATCAGCTGTCATTTTAGTTATACATGAGTTTCATGAAGAAGAAGAAGATGATGATGATGATAATAAGTACCTGGAAGAATCCATAATCTTGAGAAGCCTTCAAGATTTGGTTGATGATTTCAGTTCTTTGAGAGGAGAGGGATTGAAGATCGATGATTGGGATTGAATTACAAAAGGGGGCTATTATATTATCGTCTGGTCTTTCTCCGACTGGGAAAATGTAGGATTTTGGAACACTCTTTACTTTGCTCCAATTTGATATCATCTTAACTTATCTCTTTGAGAAAACTGTTTTTTTGGATGAATTTCTATAATGGGACAGTGGAGGATAATAAATAAAATATTGTTGAATTTAATGATAATGTGGCTCAAAGAAGGGACAAAGCTTGTTCCGTCCCTCACTTTTCTTCTTTGTCATTGAATTTTAATGCCCACTAGAATATATATATATATATATATATATATATATTTTATATTTCAATTTGTCTATATCTAGCAGCTTGAACTATTAAATTTTTAATAGTATAATATTATATATTTTTGGGATATTGTTGAAAAAAAATGTAAGTCTAAAATGCTTACACCAATATTTAATTTTGTCTTTGAAACACTATATCTCTGTTATTTTTTTGATAAACTATATGGCTTAAAAAAATCAGAGAACATTTAACGACTAGAATACACCGTCAAGAATCATTTATAATATCATTATAATAACGATATCAAATGTGTTAGTTATGAAGTCTACACTTATAATAAATTTTGTAAAGTTAATTAGATATTCCTAAAAAAAAACATTTCTGATCGCGGATGAATTCTACACCAACAGAATGAAAAGGAAAAATTGATGTTCAAAACCTTTCAAGATTGATTGTACATATTTATTTCCTTTCATGACAATGTAAAGTAGATTAGAAGTTGTCTCAACCTCTTTATAACACATACGACAACGACTCACAATAATCATATATTTTATCATACATCTATCGTCAGTGATAATTCTACCGTGAATAACACTCCAACCTAAAAAGGAGATCTTAGTATGCATCTTAGACTCCAATATATATTTTCCAACAAAGATCAATCGGGCTAACCTTATTGAACAAAGTGTAACAATGTCCCACATGAAAGTTATTCAGATCACGCCACCGCATAGAATCTCGAGAAGACGGGTTTAATCTCTTATTTTTAACCATTAATAAAAGTCAATCATTGGACATGCTTTCCTCACTGTTTAATTTTCTTCTATATCTGATACGATTAGCAAAACCACTAGATCGAATGTCAAACATATCTTTGACCGATGAATCTCTATAAATAGAGATAGAAGCAAGCTCGGGGAAAACCTTCGCCAAACATATACCATCACACTAAGTGTCGTCCCAAAAACTAATCGAACTTCCATCACAATAAAAATCGAATGTTCCCGATAAACCTTCCACATGGCATAAATACCACCCGAAATGTTGCAACCCACATGTCTATAAAAAATTTTGGTGAACCAATCAGACTTAGCCTGACCATATTTATATTTAATCAATTTAGCCAAAATACTATCTTGCTCAGGTGTAAATCAACTACACCATTTGGATAATAAGGCTTTATTAAGGAACAAGATTGCGGATTCTCATTCCCTTGCTCTTTTTTTAATTTAACCTTATCCAACTCACTAAATGAGAAAATGAGGAATAAGACGATCACATAAGAATTTACTCATAATTCTCTCCATCGTCACGGCCACAGACTTAGAGATGACAAATAGAGACATCATATAATTTACACAATCACATAAAAATTTACACATAATTCTCTCATAGAGGGAGCCCGAGATTCATATATGAAAAAGTTCAAATTTAAAATCCCATAATACACGCCAATCTAATTTTTCTCCTGAAACTGAATTAAAAAAGAAAATATAAGACTTACTCAAATTAAAACGTAATCCCGAACATGATCCAAATAACCAAAAAATATCACGAAGGTGCTTCACATTTCTCTAAATAGTCTGGATAATGCAAAGAGTGGCAAATATTAAATGAGACGCATATATCTATCTATATATATAATTTAACATGTGAGTGATTAGGATTACACATGTTATATAATTATAGATGAAATAGGAATAGGTGGCATCACCATGGACATGGAGTAGTATGAAAATGATGGTTCAATGAAGTAATAAATATCTTATGACATATCATCTAACCCAGTATAGATACACCACAAAAAAACAGAGTGTTTGAGAGAGAGAAATCAAGATGATATCAAACTGGAGCAAAGTAGAGAGTGTTCCAAAATCTTACATTTTTCCACCCGGAGAAAGACCAGATGATAATCTAATAGCCCCCTCATGTGATCATTCAATTCCAATCATCGATCTTCAATTCCTCTCCTCTCAAAGAACTGAACTCATCAACCAAATCTTGAAGGCTTCTCAAGATTACGGATTCTTCCAGTTAATTAATCATGGAGTTTCAGAGGACTTAACTACAGATATGATGTTAGTAGCTGAAGAATTCTTTGCCCTACCAATGGAAGATAAAGCAGAGTTATATTCTGATGATCAATCTAAACTTTGTAGAATGAAGATGAGTATTGATTATGCTAAAGAGAAGGTTCATTATTGGAGAGAAAATTTTCAGCAACCATGTTATCCTCTTCAAGATCATATCAATGATTGGCCAACAAATCCACCCAGATACAGGTATTGTTTATTTTGATTTATCAAAATGTTTGAATTTGTTGATCATATTTGTTTGTGTAGAGAGGTGGCAGGGAAATATGTGGTTGAAGTTAGAGAAACGCTATTGTTGATTCTTGATCTAATTTGCGAAGGATTGGGACTTGAAATTGGATATATGAAGGAATTAGTGAGTCTTGAACAGTTGTTGATTCTGAATCATTATCCAAAATGTCCTGATCCAACGTTGGTCCTAGGATTGCCTAAGCACTGTGATCCACACATACTCACACTTCTCAACCAAGGTCAAGTTCCTGGTCTCCAGGTTTATAAGGATCAACAATGGTTTTCTATTCCACCAATTTCTAATGCCTTTGTGGTCAACATCGGTTACATCTTCGAGGTATTTATATATAATTAACATAAGTTTATTGATAGAGGCAAATGTTAAATGGTATAGGTTCGATTCTTTTAGAACCAATTAAATTGAAGTGGAGGTAACGAATTTGGAGTGTGGAGATTCATATTTCAATAGCTGAGCACATAAACTCATTTCCTTAAAAGTCATGGGTTTGAATAAAATAAAATTACTTTGGAGTGTGATTAGGGTTGTCAATTTAAGTCAGGTTTGAGTTGATGGATTCGAGTTTAGATGTTAGCTGGTGGAGCGATAATAACCTGATCATGACATGTTTAGTATTTCGGGTCAAAATTCCTTGCCTAAACTTGACCTATTTATTTGTAATTGATCCGAACTCAGCCCAACCCGATTGACCTCACTCAACTAAAACCCAACCCGATTTAATTAATATCACGTCTATTTTAGATTAAAATGACGACATACAGAAAAGAAGAATAATGAAATAAAATCACAAACTCATTTGCAGAATATCTACGAAATAAAATGAGTGAGTGGGAAAATTGTTATTGGGGTGGCAGATCGACTTGACCAAAATATACATTACCCTAACTTATTTTGTTTAATCGGGTCGTGTTTTCTTGTCGGGTCAAAAATGGTCAGTCTTGATCCTGAGTGTGGTTCTATTTCTGCATTAAAAAAAAAATACAGAAATTCAATATTTTCCTATTTTTAATTTTGTTTTTGTATTAATGATTGATAATGTAGATTATTAGTAATGGGAAGTTGAAGAGTGGGGTTCATAGAGTGGTGACCAATTCGGAAAAAGCAAGGACTACTATTGCCAATTTCATATTTCCTTCACTTGAAGATCACATTGAGCCATCAAAAAAACTGGTTGACACAACCAAGACTGCACCTTTGTTTAAAAATTTTGTCTTTAAGGAATTTTATATCTCGTATTTAACCGATGTCCGAGAAGGGAAAGACCCGTTACAGCACTATATGGTTCGGGACTAACTAAAATTGGTTGCAGGCCTGTTTGTCTATCTTTTGTAATGAAAACCTAATTCATGTAATGCCAGTTTGTATTAACGGATTTACAATAATTAAAAGTATTAGTATGTATGTTGATAATATATGTAAAATGAAAGGACATTTCTTTGATCATCTCCAACAATAAAATAGTGAATAAATATATTTTGTTTTAATAGAGGAGCTTACGATAATATTTTAGTTTAGGTTCATTGTCATATGAATATTTGTTGTGTAATTAATAACTCAATAGTAGAATACATGAATTCATATCATTAAGATGATGAGTTTGAAATTTTTATTTTTTATTTTGTTTTTTTTAATCACTACGGTAAATACTAAAAATACACACTCCAATTTATAATATTAAGATGATTATTTTGACTTATTTTTAAATAAATAAAATTTAAATAATTAACCCCATAACAACCAAATCAATTAAAACAATTAATTAGACTAATTATTGTGATAATTAAAGCCTAATTAATAAAGAAAAGTGGTCGAAATAATAGAAATAAAATTATTTGGGATAATGTTGTACCCATTTATCTTAAGATACTTTAAAAAAAAATAAGAGAAAAATAAATAATTTAGAATGAGTTTTTGTAGGCATTTCATCTAAAATAATTATTTATTTAAGCCTAAAAATATATATATAAAAGATTGATTAAAAAATGATAAAATATTTTCTATATTTATTTTAATATTTTGTTTATTTAAAAAAGATAAAAAATAAGCCAAAGGTGAAAAAAAATAATTTCAAACAAACCCTTAAAGTTTTTAAAACAAAAATAAATTAGGAATCTAGTGTGGTCCAGAATGGGAAAATTGGCTGCAGCAGAAACCGCGTCCATCTGGAATCGCATCCAACACATCAGAGCGCTCCGCGTAGCATGTTGTAGCCGAGGAGAAGCGCGCGTGCATCGCACCGGATTTAGTAACGCCCCGTTAGCTAGGACGCTAACAGACCGCCCAAACACAATGACGCAAATGTGATTAAATCGCAACAAAAATAGTCAGATCTGTCTGACTTAGATCAATAAATTGATATGATTTGAAGGAAGAAAATAAAGCCAAACTAATGACATCTTAATATGATTAAATCGCGACAAAAATAGTCAAATTTGCTTAACTTAGATCAATGATTGAAAGAGTCCATAGACGTAAATTGATATGATTTGAAAAAAGGAAGCTTGAGTTGTAAAAGGAAATAAAGGTTTTGAACATCAAATTTTCCCTTATTTGGTTGATATCGAATTCATCTGCGCTCTGAATGCACAAATTGTTCTTTAAGCTTAGTTCAATATAATTCTTTATGCTAATTTAAAAAGATTTTGGAAATAAATCTCAATTTCAATACTCGAGTTTTCTAAGTTGTTTTCATTGATGAATCCATTTACAAACAGTGAGTATAAAAGAACGATGAACTTTGATTCCAGAAATTCATTTTGGAATTTAAAACTCATCCTGATCTCAATTATTGGCAGATATTTTATGTGAATATTTATTTTCCTTGTCTTATTCTACATGTTGCACACAATGATGAAGTTTTCATCCAGATAATGATAGATAAAGAAGATATTTTTTCTGTATAAGTTTATGTCATTCATAAAAAAAAATATAGAATGCAAAAATAATGACTTAAGGTTCTATATATTTAGAAGTTTATCATAATATTATATATATATAAAGTTAAATTCAACATTAATATAATTAAATGATAGTGGTTAAATAATAACAACAAAAACAATATAAAAATACAAGTATTTATTTGTCACTAAATATACTTGAAAGAAAACGAAATTAATCATTTGATAGCAACAATAAAATATAAGAAAAAAATATCATCAACCAACAAACGTAACCTAAAATATAGCGTTAATTAGCTCGGATATCCGTAAGAAGATCAATTAGTTCACTAACCACCTCCACTGGTTTTATAGAAGACACCTTTTTAATTGTCATAATAATAGCATTGTGTGGCCATAAGAGAGTAAATACATAGCCTGCAAACGCACTTAATTATTTAACCAGACGTAAAATTTGTCGTCTGACAGACTCGAACTCAAGACGTCTCAAAAATTGGAGATTTTCACATGCCGCTAGTCTTCTTGCTCATGAAACTCATGTATGACTAAAATGGCAGCTAATTAATCATGGGATCTCTGGGGAATTAATCAGGGATATGATGCTATCTAGTAGCTGAAAATTTATTTGACTTACATAAAGCAATATTATATTCTGATGATCCAAATAAACTTAGCATAGATTACTCTAGAGAAAAGTTTGGAAAACAGTTTCAGCTGGTCATGTCACCCTCTTTAAGATTAATATATAAATGATTGGCCAGAAAATCCACCAAGATACCGGTAATCGATTTTATAATTATCTAAACTGAAACAGTCATCTCTTTATCGTGTAGAAAGGTGGCGGTGAAATATGCAGTTGAAGTGAGAAAAACAAGTTCGTTGATTTTAGGATTTAGATCTCCGAATCGGACATACTTGAAACTATCTATGAAAAAAATAAGAACACGAAAAGACACAAAATAAAGAGATTTTTGTCACACACTCTGTTTATCTTTTTAAAATTTTGTCTTATTTTCATAAATCCTTAACAATAACATATTTACAGTGTAAACAATAAAGTAATAAAACATAAATAAATATTGGTCAAACTCAAATAAAACACAAACTTAATAAACTCGAGTTAACTTATGTAGAGTTTATTCCTCACTTTGGGCATTTTTGCTCAAATTGACTCGTCATTGTCGATTAGATTATACTCTTATTTTATGTATTTTGATTCAATTTGAACCCAACATTCTCTTAATCTCTCAAATTCACATTCATACTCTTCTAAAATTTTACAATTCCTTTAATTTCTCAAATTTTACCCACATATAGAAACATTATCATTTTAATATTTATAACTAAAATTGCACCGACTAATATACGAACTATAGTCTCAAGTTTGAAATATAAACACTTTAATCACGATATCACTTTTGATTGTTCAATTCAATTTATAATTTTGTTTTATAATTTTGTGTATGTATATATATTTGATATATATGTAAACTCTTTTAATTAATTATATAAATAATAAATATTTAGAAACAATATGTAAAAATTATTTAGAGAGTAATGTGAAAATATTTTTAAAATTTAATATATAATTATATAGTATAAAATAATTAATACAAATATAATTATTGATGTATATATAAAATTATTTATTAAAAAATCAAAAAAAATAAAAAATAAAAGATTTTAAAAAATTAAATTAAAAAAAAGTTTAAAATAATAAGCCTATCTAATAAATATGAAAAAAATAGTAAAAATAATTAATTATAAATAAAAGAATAGGAAGAAAAAGTATGTATACCCACATATATTGTAATTATCATTTTAATATTTATAATATATTAAAATATATTTATTAACTAAACCAAAATATTTTATTTTTGTCTTTTTATTTTTATTTTTTTAGGAAAGGAATGAGACTTGAATTATTGATTAAATAAGAAAATTGATACTTTATTATGATTATAAAACCATTTCTTTTACTTAATTAAGCATTCTAATTCAATGAATTATGTACTTCACATATTTACTAAGAAAAATCAAAATCAAAATGACAACTTAATTTTAAAATTAAGTAAACATGAAAGACTTCTTTTATTCAAATCTTAATATTTTTTTTATTTCACAAGACTATTATTTATCTGGTAACAATGTCTCCGACAAAAACAAATTCCTCTAAACATACATTTTCCATCTATAGAGCCATCATACAAGCATTGTACTTTGCAAGCTCTGTCAATTGTACATCTGCCCTTGAAATTGAAGTTTCGAACTGCACATTCCCTAGACAATACAATATCGTTCTCTGTAAAATAAATACTTAATCAATTTTGTTTCATTATTAATTAATTTTAATCGAATATTCTTAAAATGTATTGAATAATAAACTTACTAGCAATAAGAAGAAATAATACGAAGATAAAATTGAAGAGTAATTTATTCATACTACCTAATATTAATACTAAATATTGGGTATATGAAATATAATGATTTAGAATGAAATGAACTATTTAAAGGATACATTCTTATTTTAATATTAATCAATTTATCTCTCTTGTAAATGTTAAAACAAATATAGATTTCTATAATATGAAAAAAAAATTATTGTAATCTATTAATTAAAGTTTAAAAAGTATATATATTAAAAAAGTTTAGATTATCAACTTAATTAATAAGTTATTTTTTAGGTGTCATGCTATTGCTATTATTCTTTCATTAAATTATTTTAATAATAAATTAAAATATTTTAATACTTTTTTAATTAAATATTTAATATAACTGAATAGAAACAAATAGATGGAAGAGCATTTTAATCATTTTACAGAAATATATATTATGTCAAATTTAATTTATGAGAACTTTATTTATGTATTTTATTTTTGTTAATTTTTTTGCTAACTAATATTAATAATAAGTATTAACTATATTTGAAAAGTATATTTGAAAAGTAAAGAGTAATATTAATAATAAGTATTAACAATATTTGTGGACTTACGAAATATAACTTAGGATTAGAGGGTGTTGATTTAAGAATAAAATGAACTATTTAAAGGAGAAAGAATTGTTTCAATATTAATCAATTTATTTCTTGTAAATGTTAGAGAAAATATAGATTTCTAAATATGAAAAAAGTTATTGTAATCTATTAATTAAAGTTTAAAAAGTATATATATATTAAAGTTTATACTTTCAACTTAATTAATAAGTTATTGTTTTACTTGCCAATTGTCATGTTATGGATATTATTTTTTAATGAAATTATTTAAATAATAAATTTTAAAATATTTTGATACTTTTTTTTATATATTTTTAAGACAGTTTAATAAAAACAAATAGATAGAAGAACATTTTAATATTATATAGAAATGTATTTTATGTCCAATTTTATTTATGAGAAGTTTATTTTTGTAAATATATATATATATATATATATATATATATATATATAATTATTTATTCTCTATCATTATATAAAATATATTGTCTCATCAATAAGTTATATATATATAATAATTTTTTTATAAATTAATATTTGATAAATTAATAACCTTAATAAAAATTAATAATTTGTTCGGTCTCAAATTGAGACCAATACAAAATTGGACCACAATCAATAAAATAATAATAACTTTTTTGAAATCTCATGTATGTATTGATCCCAACAAAATTATAAATTAATAATTATTAAAATATTTCAAATTCTAAAATTGTCTAGTAAGTCACTTTTTTTTTTTTTTACTTCAAATCTATATTAAGTTTATCTTTAAATCTCCTCATTGCACTTAAGAGTTTGGGCATTGTCTTCTTGTAATGTAACAAAAAGTTGTGAAAAGTTGTTGTTGCTTGCTGTGCTTCTTTCCGAGTGACTAGTTCCAAAGCTTTTGAATCATCCTTAACTTCGTCATTGACCAGATTTTGAATGGTATCCGTAACAATTTTTCAATGTTTTAAACCTCGTAACATTCATTATTTTCACCAAGATAATCTAGCAAGTGATTCATATCCATTTTGTGCCGATAATGATACCATAAACTAACTTTTTACTTATTCAAAAATAATGACACAAATTTAATTAATTTGTGAATCTACGTTCATAGAATGTGCTTTGAAACTTGTTTTTGTAATTTATTTTTTATCTCTAACTAATATACATTGTAACTAATACATTGGACTTTAAAATTTAAAGATCCTCTCGTTAAATTAATAAAATTTCAATCCCAACCATATTAATTTATATTAATTTATAGAGGTTTTACTGTATATATATATAATTATGCTTAATTTTAAATTGTTCAATGAATTGATTAAATTAAATATAAACCAACACGTAATTTATTATGTTTAATTATTTGTCTCATTTTTATATTATTGTTTTTCTCTTCATATTGTTTTTAATTTTATTCAAGTTAAAATATTTATTTATTTTTCTCATCTTTATTAGATACACCATAATTGTAACTTTTTTTCTTAATTTAATTTTTTTAATTTTATATTTTTTCTTCATTAATTTTTTTAATAAATAATTTTATATATTCATTAATAATTACTTTTTTATTAATAATTTTATAATATATAATTATATATTACATTCTAAAAATATTTTCACCTTACTTCCTAACTAAAATTTTCAAAATAATTTATTAAAAAAAGTTGTATACATTATCTTATTTATCTCTTCATATTTATTATTTATATAATTAATTATTTTTTTATTCCTTCTATCTTTTATTATTCATTGACAATAATATATATATATATGCATAGAATTATAAACTGAATTCATCAACCAGTTAAAATGTTTACATTTCAAATTTGAGACTAGGGTTGGAATTCGAACTCTTTAATGACAAACTAGTTGGATCAAAATGTCCAAAATGAGGGTAGAAGGTGATCAATAATGATGAGTTAGTTAGTACATAATGTTCAAATTGAGGAAAGTGTTTGTCGATAATGACGAGTTGGTATAATGTAATCTATAAGCATGAAAATTTGACTTACCTATTTTCAAATAATAATATTATTTTTAATAATATTAAAATAGTATTTTGGATTTTTATATTCAAAATAACTTCAAAAATGAATTAAAACATAATTAAGGGTTAATTATTGTGATAATTAAATCCTAATTAAGGAAATTATTCAAAATTCCAAAAATATTTTGAGGATAAAATATTGTATTTATTTTACCCAAATTAGACCAGTGAAGAGGGAGAAGATATTTAATTGTGATTTAATCATGATTTATGTTTAATTCATGACTTGAATAAATTAAATAAAATACCCCAAATTACCAAAATTAAATAAATTATAATCATAATTGTTATTATGAATCCAAAAATATTTTTTTGAAATTTTTGGTGAAGAAATAGATTTAAAAGGGTTTAAAAATTTGATTTTTAATAACCTTTTAAATAAAAATAAAATTGGATAATCATGTGTAGCATAAATTTTGTTAAATCTTTGCAGCATGATCTTGGACCATCAGATGAGCGCCCAGATCTCATCCAACAGACCAGAACGCGCCAGACCCCCACTACAACGGATCCAGCGTGCAACTGTCTACACCGGATCTAACGGGACATACTAAACTCGTTAGTTAACTAGGCTGATCGCGGACGGAACCAAACGGAACTCGGCGTTCCGTCACTCGAAACGACGTTGTTTCCTTCGTCTTCTTCGTTGGGACACAGGGCTCGCCAGAATCGTGACATCACCACCGTGATTCTTCCAGAAGGGATAACTCACGCCACAATCATCCTTATCCCTTTAAATTTCTACCACGGCTCCCTCTCGTCAACGCCTACAAAACCCTCTTATCTTCCAACATTATCGTACTATAGATAGGGTTGCCACATATTAGGGATAAGTTTGTCGGAGGGTAATTTCGACATGAATTACCCCTCCTCCACCAACCTTTCCCTAGTATAAATACTCCCCCATGGTTTGTAGACCAAATCATCAAATAACAACCACAAATTACACACTGAATCAAACCTTGAAGATTCCGGTCAAGAACAATTTTGTTAAAACTTCTTCCGACGATCCAGGCTTCGATCTAGGCTTCTAGATAGCCTCCAACACATCCCAGAAGTGTTCTCCAAGGGTTGGTATGAATCCAGAAGCCCTGTATTTCGTTTGGTAATTGAAATTTTGGTTTTTTTTCAAATTTTCCTAGTTTGATCATGTTTGATCTGTTCCAAGCTTTGATTAAGTAATTTCGTTGTTCAGAATCATTATATATATCATGTATGAACTTTCTGTTAAAAGAAAATCGATTAAATCAACTTGAATCAAAATTTTTACAAATTAAAACTTGAAAACTGGATTTTGTAAAATCTCATGATCTTGTGTTTAATCTGATTTATTTGGTTCAATTAGTTGTTATATATTTTGTTAACATGTTGGAATGAATCCCAAACAACTGTAATCACGTTTTGATCATGTTTGATCAAACTGAAAATTTAAAATTCAAGCTTGAAAATTAAAATTTTGAAATTTTGTGTTCTTACTTTTAATCTGGATTTGTTGATCCAATTAGTTGTTATACATGTTTGTTAACATGTTAGGATGAATTCCAAGTAACTGTTTTATCACTTTTATCATGTTTGATCAAATCTTGTTTTTGAATTTTTTGGATTTTGATTCAGTCTTCAAAAATTGTTTTAATGATGTTATGATGTTCTTGTTTTGGTTAAGATCAACTATATTCATCATTTCAAAGCTAATGGAACAAAAATAAGACATTAAAATGGCGTAATTTAAAAAGATCCCAAAATTTGACCTAGAAATGGTGATTTAAAATTGATCTTTATAAGGACTTCAAAATCGTGATTTATGCTAGGGCTTTTGTTCTTCATGATCATATTAACTTACTATAACTTACGGGTCATGATTTCATGATCCCAATCAAAAGTTATGAACTTCTGAAATTTTGACCAAAATAAGAATACTCGGTCCAACAGTTTTAGCCTAGGACCGAAAAAACGAACCTTGGGTCCAAAATTAGTACCAGGAAAACGAACCCCAAGTCAAAACCCAAGACCGAGAATCCCAAGACCGAGTTTTCTAACCTAGGACCGGTGTTCTTTAACTAGGACCGAGAACTAGGATCAATGTTCTTCATTTAGGACCGAGGGCTAAGACCAAGTTTTCTAACCCTAAGATCGAGCCCTCACTTAACTTATGACCAATGTTTCTAACCCTAGGACCAAGCCCCCACTTAGCCTAGGACCGGTAAACTTGATCCTAACCCTAGACCTGGAATCGAGCTTTCTAACCCTAGGATTATGCCCTCACTTAGCCTAAGATCGATAAACTTGACTCTAACCTTAGACCTAGGACCGAGCTTTCTAACCCTAGGACTATGTCATCACTTAGCGTAAGACCGGTAAATGTAAACCTAACCTTAGACCTAGGACCGATAGCCACCTGACCCTAAGACTGAGCACCTAGACCAGTAGACTTGACCTAGGACCGAGACTTCCGAGTTTGGGACCGAGCCTCCCGAGCCCAAGACTGAGCTCTTCAGTCCCTTGACCCATACGACTAAGCCATGGTCCGGACCACCCCGGTCTTGACCGAGCCCAACTGAGCTTAGATCGGCCAAACTGAACCCAAACCCTAGGACTTCGGTCATAAGGCATGTTTGATTTCACTTTTCAAAATCCAAAATTATTTTGTAATTTTAGAACCTGAACCCATTTCCAAATAATGTCGAAATGTCAAAAAAATGATATTTTTATATTTCGGGATGTTTTATAAACCAATGTTTTGGATAAGGCCCCGTTTGAAATTTATTTTTAAATTCTAATATTTTTCTTTAATATTTTCAAGTTTTGTTAAATCTGAACACTAACGCAACAGGTAGACACCCCTTTTAAATAATTTTGTACAATTATTTAAAGTTCATCCTTACTTAGGACCCCTAGACTACTAATTAAAAGTAATGAATGTTATAACTGGATTTATAAAAACCAGACTCTGTTTATTTTAGAAGAATTTTTTAAAACCGTCTTTAGGCGTGCGCAGAGGACAGAGCGCGAAAGTCATTTCTCGAGCGTAAACAGACAATGAACCACATATTTTCTGAAACTCTAGTATAAATATGTTTGTACACGTATCATTTTATTGATTTTCATAAAATCTCTTAGCGACTCTGATTTTCAAATAAATAATCTTTAAATTAGTTATGTTTAATTAATTTAAATTAGTTATGTTTAATTAATTTAAATCGGGTTCAGGTTAAATTATTATTTAGCCTCCCAAATTATTTAAAATTTGAACAAAGGATTAATTATTCTTACATAATTAATTTCTTATCGCTCCAGGTATTTTTAAAATCTTTTAAAAACTAAATGTTTCATTTTAAAAGATGTCTATCACGCAAACCAATGTTGAAACACATCGAACCTCGAACCTCCTTACGATAGTCTCTCCATATTTCCACGTGTCTCTCGACATGTTGTGATACAGATCTGTGGGGGTTGTTACATGATCGATAATGACGAATTAGTTGGATCAAAATGTCCAAATTGAGGATAGAAGGTGACCAATAATGACGAGTTGATTAGTGAATAATGTTCAAAGTGAAGAAAGGTGTTTGTCGATAATGACGAGTCAGTATAATGTGATCGATAATAAATAATTAGTTGTGTCAAAATGTCTAAAGTGATTGTAGAAGGTGGTCAATAATAATGAGTTGGTTAGTGCAAAATGTCAAATGTGAGAGTAGAAGATGATCGATAATATAACGAGTCACAGATGGAATAAAATGTTAAAAGTGAAGATAAGAGATGCCTAATATCTCAATTAAAGATTAGTTTGCAATATAATTTGAGGTAATTATATTTTTCTTATAAAATATGTTTGTTTTATAGTGTATTATTAATTTATTTCTAAGCATGTGTTGTCTAATGAATGTGTACAATTTACAAGTTTCCTAAAACAAAAACATTTGGCTGATGTTGACAATGATAATTGTTATACAACATGGACTTTTCCCTCATCAAGTTGTTTGAGTTGGTACGAGCTTGTATTTCTTGACGTGTAGAATTTTGATTCCTTTTTATGCTTAAGTTCTTAATTTGCATATGTTTTTAACTTATGAGCTAATTACATATTAGATATTATCTTATAATGTTTTAGTTTAAATTATATGTCTTTTTACTTTCATTATTTAAATTAAAATTTCAACAACAAATATCATTGAACAATTCATTTGTCTTGAAATCATGTTTCATTTAATATAAGGAAAAACTTTTTCTTTTATTGTCTTTTAAACATTAAACCTTCATCATCTCACAATCAAATAGAGGTAATTAGATGGTTATTTTAAAATTGTAATAAGAGTGCTTATATTCAAATTTTGTTAATATTTTTAGTAAAGTAAATAAAATAGATAATAAGAAAATGAAATTAAGGTTATTTCTCTTTAAAAAATTTGTCATTTAAAATTATCCTAATTTTGAACTTACCTTATTTAATTTCCAAATATTATAATAATTTTTTCATAAAATATCTTAAGTGATTTTAGAAAGAAAAAAATAATAATAATATTGATTTTTTAATTTATTCTTAATAGTAATAATAATTTTTTCTTGACATATTTTTTTGACTTTTTTTAATATATAAATAATTGATATAATTTTGTATATATATATATATATATATATATATATATATATATATTTATTAATTAATGAAAAAAATTAACATTATTTTCAATATGTGTTTTTGGTAGAAAACAAACTTAAGTAGATATAATATTGTCTCAAATTTTTATTTTTACAATCTAAGAGAATACATTTAAATAAAGATTTTTCTTACCATGTTTATTGATTCTAACTAATAAAAAATATATTTTCAATCCTGTAATATAAAATAATAATATCTCTATTTTAGAGAATCAAAATATAAATTATTCTACGTCAGTTTTCTTATCATTTTCTATATATCATTTAAATATTCATTAAAACAACCAATTTTTCAACTATCTCAACCACTTAATTACTTATTCATATATATTTAAATATTCATTAAAATAACCAACTTCTCAACTACCTCAACTACTTAATTTATTTATAACCCTTAAATATTTATTCATAACTTCTCAACAACCTTAAGAACCTAAAATATATATATAAGAACACATTCCCATAAGGAAATCACCACCACTAGTTTGAGATTGAAATGTTTCATTATACACTTCATTATCTACTCCTCCTACCATT